>NW_025896054.1:2454571-2571159 GCF_002878395.1 Capsicum annuum
ATACCTACTCAAGCCACCAAATATAATCACAGGTAAAATAAAAGTCTAACTAGATAGAACTAGTCTATACAGCTACCCAACAAGAATCAAATTTATCATGTAATAACATCTAGTAGTAACATCAAGTAATATCAATAACCTCAAACAGTGGCAGCAATAGCAACAATAATATCAATAAAAAGAACAGGCGCTACCAAAATGAACATCAATGTGATATATCACTCAAGGGACAAAACAGGGCTAATATGCTAAGATAAATAGGACTCGAACCCAAAACCACTCCTATAGGGTGAAAACATCATTATAATCTACTCCATCCACTACTAATAGAAATAAACCACGGAGTACTAACATCATCATGAATTCAACAATAAGGCACATAATGACTGATATAACTTCATCAAGGCATACAATCATCAATGGGTATGAAAACCCCAATACACATAATAAGAGATAAATACAAGAAATAAAAGCACACCAATCATGGTAAACTCAACAGTCACAAGCATAATGGACATGTAGAAAATAAATCTTAATGGGTCTAAATTGGATCGATCGACTAAATCAACAATTGAGGTGCCAAGTGCACTATCTCTAACTGAAGATATCACAACATCATGAGATGATCTAAATGAGTTGAATGACTGGAATCTCATGTCAGGGACACTCCCTAGACTAGTAGTCAGTCTCTCTGTGGTCGTAGCAGTTCCTGAAGCATTAACATAGAGAGACCACAAACTGAGCCCAAATGGTTAGACGACTGATGCTGAGAGAAATTCACAAAATTATGTCCAAACATCTAAAATCACTGCCTGTCTTAGGAACTCTAGGATGGTGGGGAATGCAGGCTAACTCTAGCTAATTACCTATCGCATACCAGGGGCATTCTCTAAACCAGTGCCTCATCACAATACAGTAAAACCAAGATCCTAGAATACTTTAAGATACTATCTCTCATAATCCAGAATAGTCTTCATGACCCAAACAACCATACCACACACTGCAAGTCGATAGGGACTCTTTCCTATTTATTTTTGGTGGCAACTGAGGATCTTTGATATCCATATCTAACTCTCTAGTCAGATACTGTATTGAAACTCTAGAAACATGTATTGAAGCCTCGTCCGAATCTATTAATAATATTGCATCATCCTTTGGGGATAGAATAGAGTCAAAGGATATTTATGAGGTTCATAGGAATGTGGACACACAATAAGGTTTCAAGAAGCGAATTTCCTAAAATATCATTGTAGCCTCTCAAAGAAAGGTTACGAATGTCTTTGCACTGATCCAAAGGACTCTGCTAACACTTAGCTCTTGTACTAATAGACCAAAAAAACCTAGGCTTTGATACCAATTTTTCACAATCTAATTTCTTCAGGTCATAATGGCCCATAACCCACCAGTAAGAAAGCTAACTTGTAATCCAAAACGGCTAGTAATGGACTAGTCAATAATAAAAGGAAAAGAATGCAGAATATATGAAATAAAGATTAATATATAGAAGAATCCCAAAATCTGGTGGTATCAGTACAAGAGCTTCTAATACAAAAAGAGTACAAAAGAGAAATATCAAGAGAAATACACTGATACAACTTTATCTCTGAATATAACTTAGAGACTAGTCTAATACATAAGAGAGAGATAAGTAATACCCTGAATATCAGGAGCTCACTCTAAGTCTCTGAACCAGGCCTATTTTGCATGATGCACACATCAATGACAATAACTTGTACTATGATCTACAGGCTATATAAGTATAGTATGAGTACCAAACAAATGTTAATCAGTAGGCTACTGCCAACTAAGCTCCAAAGATAAACCAAATATATACATTATATAAACATAATGGAAACTACACCCAAGAATACAGAAATTATGTGATATGTCAATGAGATAATAAGGAACAACTATCATGTTCATGTCCAAGAGTCTAACATAATAAAACTAAGAAAGTGTCAGGGTGAACTATCTTATTCTAGCTACATTCAATATATGCCAATATTGTACCGTATATCCCATATTAATATATGAATAAAGAGCAAAAGAAAGATATGTAGTAATATACAAGGCGAAGAAATGACAATACAATATGAACAATGAAGGAAGCAATATATAATAGTACTATAGCTTTATATAGCTAGATATATATAGGTATATATACATATAAACATGATGCCATCTCAAAGCATAACCTATATCATCCTATTCTTATTTTAAGACCTTATTACAACACTATAAGGGTTTAAATACTATCATACTCATAGATTCAAATCCACATGGCTAGACATAAAATCATTGTGCATAATAATGCAATCATAATATAGGAGAGGCCGAAGACATACCTCAAATCCCGATATAAGATCAACAACCCATCTTTCATAAGCTAGCCATAATAATGATCATAAGATCAAAAACAATAATAAAAATAATAGCATGAATAACTGGCTATTACGAACAACCAAATACCTACCCAAGCCTAAGCATACCCCCACTACCCTAGGCTCTAAAGGTTGAATCGACATACAATAACACAAGACATATCCTTTACTCATATCTATGCAATTATCCTATATCAGCTGATAAATATAGATACATACTGGTGATAGGCAATGCACATGCAGGAATGAATGTAAAGTATACCATCAATCTTACAACTTCTCATAAATATTCTCATCAGGACTATCATAATTGTAATCAACCTCCGGCTTCTTCGGGTATCAATATTATCTCAATAGTATCCTCCAGACACAAACAACATATTAATATTATCACAATATCCTCTGGACTTTAAGGGTATCAACATCATCTCAATAGTATCCTCTAGACTCGAATCGGATATCAATATCATCATAATATCCTCTAGCCTTGCCGGGCATTAATATCATCTCAATAGTATCCACCGAACTTGAACTAGGTATCAATATCATCATAATATCCTCTGGACTTGCCGAGTATCAATATGTCACCACAATATTCTCTGGTCTTATCGAGTATCAATATATCATAATAACTATCAACACATAAATATAGGCATATAATAAGTGCATAGACGCAAGCCGATATACTCATAACTGTAAAGATATCTAGCATGTCAATACACCCTAACTACTCATTATTAGTTAACCAACACTCATTATAATAGAATCAATAGTTCACTAGCCATTACATAACCTCGAATTATTTATCCTAAACATTATCCTTAATCACGAATAGGAAACAACTACTATTTATTAAATAGCCAACATCTAGCATCTAGTCAAGGTTCATCACTAGACCAATACTGCCATTTATCCACCATTTATTATAATTAAATAATCTACTATATCCATTAATCATTAATAGTCCATAATTTACCATTTATCATTTAACCATTCTTTATTAACTAACATCCTTCATTAACTAGCCATTATTTACCAACTAATACTCATTTATCAACTATTCAACATCATTTTAGCCACGTATCAATCATCTCTACTTACTATATCTCAACTAAGCAAGGTTCATTAACTGGTACAATAGATTTCTAGCCATCAAGTACTATAGCCACCTAAAAGACATCAATATACCACATAGCTTAACCCTTAATTAGGAAGAATAGTCATAAGACCGTATTTTAACTAGAATCATATCAATTATCGATATAATAATCATGAATGTACCATATATCAAAAGGTCATACATCATGACTATGAAGAATATCACTTCTCTAGGCCAATTTACATATCTAATAGGAACAACATCTCTATAAGTCCAACAATCATGATGAAAAAAAATAGTAAATCTATAGGCCAATCATTGAGTGTAAGAGAAAATAGCTTCTCTATAGGCCACACAATGTATTTATAATGCCTCGTAAAATCCTCTTCCAGTCTGAACCTTAGAGCGTATTTGGTAAAGCAAAAATTTGAGTCAAAATGTTTTAGAAATATCCTCCCAAGTATGAAATACTTTGAATCATGTGGGAATCTATTTGAGCATAAATTAATATCATAGAGGTCCCCTAACTCATGGTCGAGTTGAAAGCTTTCCTATAGTTCAAGTTTTAGTAGCCGTAAAAATTTAGGTCAACTTCAATTGACCAAAACTCATTATATATGAAGAAATGGGTGGTTTGAGACATATCAAATAAAAGATATTTGAATTAAATTTCCGACGATACTAATTTTGCCTAAATTCGATATTGGAGGAAAGAGTTATCCCCATTTTATTCCAGCATGTCAAGCTGGAAAATGGTGACAATGTTTCTGATGGGCTATCACATTTCTGATGACCTTTTTGATGATGTCGTCACATTCTGACAATATTTCTAATGATGTCGTCTGCCCTGGGCATAAAATCATGAATTTGAACCCCTTTTGTAACGACCATACATGACGGCCTATCACGGATCTGGCGGCTTGTCATAAATAGCGTTAAGTATATTTTTCCAGTAATTCAAGGGCTTTTTTGCAAGGGTATTTTGGTTATTTTTCACCCTTTTTGAGCCTATATAAATATGAGGAACCCTCATTCAAACCCTAATTCAATAATTTTCTTTTCCGATTCTCTCAAGAATATCTAGGGTTTCATTCAAGAACCCTAATCTTCCAAAATTCATCCATAAATTCTTCAAGGTTTCTTCAAGAATAAAGTCCCTCATAGTGTGGGCTTCAAGAATTTATTTATTTCAAGTGTGTATAATGTTTTAAGCACTAAAGTTTATCCAACTTCAAAGTTTAAGATATGTAGATGTTGATTCTTGGGTCCCTTTCATTCTAGAAGCTCAAGAACCCTTTTTAAAACTAAAAGATTTTTATATTTATGAGTTGTTAATGATTTGTATGAGTTGAAATGGATGTTTAATGTGTTTCTGAGTTTTGATTTATGTTTGCCTACAAAATTTAAGAGTTTTGACCCTAGTATGTGGAATTCATGTGATGTTTGTGATAGACCCTCTTGAAGTTGTTTTTCCACGTGATGAGTTCATGACTTTTGGGTGCAGAAATGGTTGAATAAGCGAAGAACGTTCCCTATAGGTTTGATAAAGAGCTTAGGTGAAGTATAAGGGCCACTATAGTATGTTTAATAGGAAACCCTAAATTGTGAGCTAGTCCATGCATGCCTAGTGTTTGATAAAATACCTTAGTGAGTGAAATGAGCAAAGATAGAATGAAATTCCTAAGAAGGTGTAAAATCGTTCATGTCTAGTGGTTGTTGAAAGATCCTAGTGAACAAGTCGAGATATGATGGTTGTAAATTCCCCCAATTATGTGCTCTTGATATATGTTAAGCTTTTAATACATGCCAAGTGGTTAGCAAGTAAGTTATGACATGATAGTATGAAGTCTCCCCAAGCCATGGGATATCCAAACACATGTCAAGATTGATATAGGGATGAAATAGCTGAAGTAAAACCTTATTGAAGGGAGTAAAATCTAGTAGCATGTGTCCCTTATGTTATTATATGATTATGATTTTGAGATGCTGAAAGTGATACCTTGGTGACTGTGATGATTAATAGATGTTTGAGATCCTTAAATACTTGAGGTGATGTTTAATGACTATAGAAATAAACATATGGCATGATTCCTAAATTACTCGTGAAGATGCTTGAATAATTGTGATGATGCATGAATGCTTGTGATGATAAATGAATGATGATGCTTACTTTTATTCTATCGAGTCCTGGGGGTATTTATACCCAAAAATAGAGATATTTTCTAGAGCCCGTGTCAGTTTCTCTATAATTTTAGTTGAGCCATAAATCTCAGAACTCAGTGAACTATAGAACTTTGTATCCTCAGACAAGTGTGGAAATTAACAAAGCTCAGTAATATCATAAATCTATGTGATCTCTGTATCGCTACTAATCTAGCCTTAGTCCTATAATCAACTCAGATCTAATAGTATTCAAGTGATTCAATTCTAATCTCAGAAGTTATTTGAGTAATCTATTCAAGCTCTATATTGTTAGTCAGATACTATGATTCGATGTCTTTTCCATCAAATACGGAACTAAGTAATCTCAGCGCAACTCAGTTAGATCTTTTGAGAAACATGATCAGTATCAGATTTAGTTCAGTTGTGCTCAGTTAAGAATTTAGTCAAATTCTTTTAGTTGGGTGTGTAAACTAGCACCAAGTGAGATCAAGGATGGGAACTCACCTACTAGTAAAGGGTGTTATTCTTAGATGTAATATTTGTGCTCTAGAACTATATAGCCAGCGTAGGTTGAGAAATCATACCTACTAGTTGAGGGTAGATGAGAGACATCATACCTATTAAATGAGAGTAGATGGGGTGGATTAACCTGTTAGATAAGGGCTCCACCATTCTCGTTTGAACACCTAATAGATGAGGGTCACATAAAGATAATGCACATAAAGATAATGTCATTACCCGTGGCATGGTATTGACACCCTCGCAATCAGTGGTAAAGATTGGACCCCACCTGTGGTAGGTTGGGGTATGTCAGTTAAGTGACTACTTCCTACAGTTTTAATTTCAGATTCAATCTCAGTTTTAGAATCAATCTTCAGAAATCAGGACTGTCAAATACAGTCATCTATCTTTATGAGGAACTCTGACAGTTCCACTGATTCATAGACCATCCCAACAGATAGGCTTGGTCACATATACAGTTGATTGATATCATATTCAGAGATATGCCGCCATACAGGGTTGATCACAATATCAGATTTCTATTGAATATTTTTGTCATCATATTTAGATATAATCATATTTGTTATCATTGATAATCACTTCTAGAATAATCTGTTAGCAAGTTGATCTCTAATTCTGTCAGTCAAAAGCAGTAAGCTAAGAGTACAGTCCTTTATGTAAGAACATCCAGATCCTCAGTTATTAGTATCAGAGGAGTCAGTGATTTAGTATCTCAATGTCAGTAGTGAGTTCTGTCTGCAGTAAAGCGGTATGCGAGTTTTAATTTCTAGAGTTGTGATGATTGTGTTCATGCTATGTGCATTTGTGTATATGTTCTTATGCGACATCTTTCATGATTATTCAGTTTAGATATTGGGCATGCATGAGCCCTTCCATTAGCCTAACTCGTCTACATACTTGGTACATTCCTATACGGATGCATTTGCACTATGGTGTTTTATTTGACACCATAGGTTCATAGGCACAGGATCCAGATTATCTTCAGCAATTCAGTACAGACGCATTTGTGCTATTATTGTTTCAGATTTTGTTTAGTTTTAGTTGATAGAGTTAGTTGTGGACCCGTCCCATCAACTTCACAGTTCAGACAATTTAGAGGCTTTTTAGATGGATCTATTCGTATTAAGTTTTCAGTTTTGAGTATGTATAGATGTGTTGAACCTTATGGCAAGTTTTTGCATTTATTTCAGATATTATGCAGTGTATAGGTACAGATATCAGAAAGGGTTAGCTTGTGGTCCTTCAGGTCTATAAGTACCGTGTGACGTCTTGGGATGGGAACTCGGGGCATTACAAACTTGGTCTCAGAGCCTAAGGTTTAAGAGTATCCTAGGGAGTTTAAAAATCTGCATCTAGTAGAGTCTTGTACATGGGTATGTAGCGCGCCACATTTATGTACAAAAGGATACAGGATATTCTTAGGAGTAGTTCCTCTTCTTTCAGTAATCATTTCATGCGAGTGAGCATGAGATCAAGTTGATCGTTAGTCTAATCCATTTCATTCATTCATTTATAGAGTATGCCTCCTCACAGAGACTTTGTTCATAAGGTTGATAATAGCCCCCTCAGCTAGTAGATCCTGAAAATCAGAGTATGTCACATTCAGAGTTTTGGGAAGTTTTCCAAGTGCTAGACCAGGCGGTGACTAATGTTTATGGCAATGTCATGCTATAGTCCCACCTCAGTAAGATGGGAATTCTATCGTAGCTAGGATTAGAAGCTTCATGAAAATGAACCCACCCGAATTCTTTGGGTCAATAGTAGATGAGGATCCGTAGTTGTTTCTTAAGGAGGTGAAGAAGATCTCCCAGATTATGCATGTTTTAGAGGAGGAGATTGTTGAGTGAGAATCTTATAGGTTGAAAGATATTGCTCATGATTGGGTAGTGATGTGGGAGAAGAGTAGAGGAGAGAATGCAGCTCCCGTGACTTGGCTAGAGTTTCAGAGTGCCTTTCTAGATAGGTTTTTCCAGCTAGAAATGAGAGAAGCTAAGGTAGAAAAGTTTATGAACCTAAGGAAAGTCTCTATGACAGTGAAAGAGTATTGTCTTAAGTTTAACCAATTAGCTAAGTATGCTCCTGACTTAATAGCTGACCCTAGAGCGAGTATGAGTAACTTTTTGACTGGGGTATCAAGTGATGTGTTGAAAGAGTGTAGAGATTCCATGCTTAATATAGATATCGATCTTTCAAGGATAATGATTTATGCACAATAGATTGAGATAGATAAGATGAAAGAGAGAGGGAGAATGAGTAAGAGAGCCAAGATAGGTAGTCGTGGTTTCTCATAGTCAGGGTCTCAAGGTGTTAGTTGTTCTCAGTATGGTTGGAAATTTTTATTTCCATCTCCATCATTAGCTAGTGTACTCGTACCTGTGTTTAGGGGTGTCAGATTTGATGGAGCGCTAAGCTCCAAAGCCCAGAGTAGTGCTAGTGGTCTTCATACGTACCCGTTGTGTGAAGAATGTGGTAAGAATCATAAGGGTGTATGTAGAACCGGTAGTGATGTGTGATTTCGATGTGGTGAGAACGGTTACAAAGTTTGAGACTGTCCTAAGCCAGGTCCCCGAAGTCAGCATAGTCATCCTTCAGTTCATAATAGATTATATGCACTTCAGGCTCGCCTTGATCGGGAAAGGTCCCTTGAAATTAACCCGGGTATGTTATGAGCCCTTCATATTTATGTTATGCATTGATAGATCCTTTGCTCTTATTTTGAGGTTATATGTTATCATGAGTCATGCATAAGTTTCAGATCTTGATCAGTCAATTATGACCCAGTCTGTAGGTGCCCCGTGCACCACTTCAGTATTTTAGAAAAGTGTGTTTAGAGAGACATAGAGTCCCCAGAGGAAGATACCCCATGGTATTATTATGTTGCATGCCATTAGATTCATCTCGATGCATGTTCAGATTTTTATTATAAAGTTAGCATCAATCATTGTTGCATTGTCAAGTCGTGCTTTCAAAAGTCTGCTTAGCCAGACATTCATGCATTAGATATGCATATTTAGTAGAAAGAGTTCATCTTGTCAGTGTATGTTTAGACGTGTATTCATGAGATCATCCCAGTAATAAGTCCATGCATCAGATATGCATGTGTATTATGAGAATTCAGCTATAAGTATCATCAGTCGAGTATTCCATACAACATAAATGCATGCCCAGTGTGAGAACTCTATATGTCAGTCGTTCCAGTTGCGTAGTCCTTATCTGAGATGTTTTCATTTATTGAGTAAGTTTGGTTGATCCATAATCTTAGTCTATTAAGCGATATTCGAGGACGAATATTCTCAAGGGGGAGATAATGTAATGCCCCGCAAAATCTTTTTCCAATCTGAGCCATAGAGCGTATTTGGTAAAGCAAAAATCTGAGTAAAAATTTTTCAGAAATATCCTTCCAAGTATGAAATACATTGAATCGTGTGGGAATCTATTTGAGAATGAATTAAGATCATAGAGGTCCACTAACTCATGGTCAAGTTGAAATCTTTTGTATCGTTCAAGTTTTAGTGACCTTAAAATTTTGTGTCAATTTCAATCGACCATAACTCATTGTATATGAAGAACTGGGTGGATTTCTATATATAAAATGAAACACCTTTGAATTAGCTTTCTAACATTACTAATTTCGCATAAATCCGATATTAGAGCAAAGAGTTATCCCCATTTTATTCCAGCATGTCAAACTGGAAAATGGTGACGACGTTTCTGACGGGCTATCACGTTTCTGACAACATTTTTGATGACATTGTCACGTTCTGACAACATTTCTGATGATGTCGTCAGCCCTGGGTAGAAAATCAATAATTTGGACCCCTTTTGTGACGACCATTCATGACGGCCTATTACGGACCCAACGACCTTTCACGGATGGCGTCAAGTATATTTTTTCAGCAATTAAAGCGCATTTTTGCAAGGGTATTTTGGTCATTTCCCACCTATTTTTATCCTCTATAAATATGAGGAACCCTCATTCAAACCCTAATTCAATCATTTTCTTTCCCAATTCTCTTAAGAATATCTAGGATTTTATTCAAGAACCCTAATCTTCCAAAATTCATCCATAAATTCTTCAAGGTTTCTTCAAGAATCAAGTTCCTCATAGTGTGGGCTTCAAGAATTTATTTATTTCAAGTGTGTGTAAAGTTTCAAGCACTAAAATTCATCCAATTTCAAAGGTTAAGGTATGTAGATGTTGATTCTTGGGTCCCTTTCATCCAAGAAGCTCAAGAATCCTTTTTAAAACTAAAAGATTTTTATGTTTATGAGTTGTTAATGATTTGAATGAGTTGAAATAGATGTTTAATGTGTTGTTGAGTTTTGATTTATGTTTACCTATAAAATTTATGAGCTTTGACCCTAGTATGTGGAATTCATGTGATGTTTGTGATAGACCCTCTTGAAGTTGTTTTTCCATGTGATGTGTTCATGACTTCTGGGTGTAGAAATGGTTGAATAAGTGAAGAACGTTCCCCATAGGTTTGATAAAGAGATTAGGTGAAGCATAAGGGCCACTAAAGTATGTTGAATAGGAAACCCCAAATTGTGATCTAGTCCATGCATGCCTAGTGTTTGATAAAATGCCTTAGTGAATAAAATGTGCCAAGATAGCATGAAATTACCAAGTAGGTGTAAAATTGGTCATGTCTAGTGGTTGTTGAAAGGCCCTAGTGAACAAGTCGAGATATGATGGCTGTAAATTCCCTCAATTATGTGCTTTTGATATATATTAAGCATTTAATACATGCCAAGTGGTTTGAAAGTATGTTATGACGTGATAGTATGAAGTCGTCCCAAGCCATGGGATATCCAAAAACATGTCAAGTTTGATATAGGGATGAAATAACTAAGGTAAAACCTTGTTGAAGGGAGTACAATCTAGTAGCATATTTCCCCTACGTTATTATATGATTATGATTCCGAGATACTTAAAGTTACGCCTTGGCAACTGTAATGATGAATAGACATTTGACATCCTTAAATTCTTGAGGTGATGTTTAATGACTACGGAAATGAACATATGGCATGATTCCTGAATTACTTGTGAAGATGCTTGAATGATTGTGATGATGCATGAATGCTTGTGATGATGAATGAATGATGATGCTTACTTTTATGCTATCGAGTCTTGGGGGTATTTATACCCGAAAACAGAGTTGTTGTCTAGAGCCCATGTCAGTTTCTCAACAGAACTCAGTAAACTATAGATCTCTGTATCCTCAAACAAGTGCGGTACTTAAGAAAGCTCGGTAATCTCAGAAATCTCTGTAATCTTTGTATCGCTAGTAATCTAGCCTTAGTCCGGTAATCAACTCAGATCTAATAGTATTCAAGTTATTCAATTCTAATCTCATAAGTGATTTGAGTAATCTATTCAAGCTCTGTATCGTCAGTCAAATACTATGATTCGATATCTTTTCTGTTAGATACGGAATTAAGTAACTCAGCGTAACTCAGTTAGATCTTTTCAGAAACATGATTAGTATTAGATTCAATTCAGTTTTACTCAATTAAGTATTCAATCAGAGTCTTTCAGTTGGGAGTAGAAACTAGCACTGAGCGAGCTCAAGGATGGGAGCTCATCTACTAGTAGAGGCTGTGATTCTTAGATTCAATCTTTGTGCTCTACAACTACGTAGCCAGTGTAGGTTGAGACAATATACCTACTAGTTAAGGGTAGATGAGAGACATCATACCTGTTAAATGAGGGTAGATGAGGTGGCTTAACCTGTTAGTTGAGGGCTCCACCATTCTCATTTGAGCACCTAATAGATGAGGTTCACATAAAGATAATGCACATAAAGATAATATCTTTTAGCCGTGGCATGGTATTGTCACTCTCCCAACTGGGGGTAGAGGTTGGACCCAACCTATTGTTGGTTGTGGTATATTGTTTAGGTGACTACTTCCCACAGTTTCTGTTTCAGATTCTTTCTCTATTTCAGAATCAATCTTTAGAAATTAGGACTATCAGATACAGTCATCTATCTTTATAAGGAACTCAGATAGTTTCATTGATTCAGAGATCATCTCACCAGATAGGCTTGGTCACATATTCAGTTGATTGATATCATATTCAGAGATATGCCGCCATATAAGGTTGATCACAGTATCAAATTTCTATTGAATACTCTTGTCGTCAGATTCAGATATAATCATACTTCTTACCATTAATAATCGCTTTTAGAATAATCTATTAGCAAAGTTGATCTCTAATTCTTTCAATCGAAAGCAGTAAGCTCAGAGTACAGTCCTTGATGTAAGCACATCCAGATTCTCAGTTTTCAGTATTAGAGGAGTCAGTGATTCAGTATCTCAGTGTCAGTAGTGAGTTCAGTTTGTAGTAAAGTGGTATGCAAATTTTAGTATCTAGAGTTGCGATGATTGTGCTCATGTTTTGTGCATTCATGTATGTGTTCTCATGCGGCATCTTTCATGATTATTCAGTTTAGATATTATGCATGCATGAGCCCTTGCATTAGCTTACCTCATTTACATACTTGGTATATTCTTATGCTTACGCATTTGCGCTATGGTGTCTTATTTGACACCATAGTTTCAAAAGTACAGGATCCAGATTATCCTCAGCAGTTAAATCCCCGTCAGCAGCAGTAGCAATGAGTCATTTTCTTTAGAGGACGAATCTCAATTTACTATTATTATTTCAGATTTTATTTATTTTCAGTTGATGGTGTTAGTTGGGGACCTGTCCCATCAACTCCACAGTTCAGACAGTTTACAGGCTTTTCAGACGGATATATTAGTATTCAGTTTTTAGTTTTGAGTATGTATAGATGTGTTGAACCTTATGGCAAGTTTTCGCATTTATTTCAGATATTATGCAGTGTACAGGTATAGATATCAGAAAGGGGTTATCTTGTGTTCCTTCGAGTCCATAAGCATCGTGTGACATCTCGGATGAAATCTTGGGGCGTTACAGTATTTAGAAGGAATATCATCCCTAAATGCCCAATATCACTTCCACAAGGAGTATCATAACCATAACTCAAAAGCCACAATCTGAGAATGTCAATACAGGTTACCAAGTTACGAAGTAACCTTATTCTAAGGTTTACTAGCCTTATCTATGTCTAACATCCGAAACTAAGTCCACAAGACTTAAAACAAGCTTAGGCCTAAGTGGGCCGAAGATCACACTTCTAATCAACAATTTTCATAATTAGGCATACTATGTCCAAAACTAGGCTAAGGTATCTAGTTCATATTCTAAAGGTCAATTAATGCATATTCAAGCCTATGGTAGCAACGTCAACTAGAAACAAGGGTACTCAAGTCAACTCTACCCAACTTACTGTTTCAAATAAGACTAAATATACAAATCATGCTTTAAAAGATAAAACCATATTCCAAACAAAGTATTATATTATATCTATTCTATAACTATTCTAAACTAGAGAGAAAAGGAAATAGGATTCAAAAGGGTTATAAATATGCCATCTTACGGGTCCAAAACCCTCATCTATTCTCCAAAACATCCACAATTAAGGTCAAGTTATCCTACTCATAATCAAGACTAACATCCATATTCACACGCAATATATAACACATATCATCTATGAAGAAAAGTAGATAGAATCCTACCTCAACGTCAAACTGCAAAACCTTACTTCATGCACCACATGCTCGTCATCACTTTACAATCCTTAAAATATCATCACACTATCAAAACCATAATCTAATCATCAATACTAGTCTTACAATACCCATACTGTAATTTGTACTAGGTTCAAAAATGACACCACAAAACAAAGTGGGTTCCATATACGGAAAATGAGTTTCCGAGACCAACCCAATGTTCACACATGAACAAGGAATCATTACCCTCAAGCAATGGGTGAAAATTAAGCATACTTTGGGCTAAAATTAAGCCCTAAGCTAAATTGGAGATTTGATTCGAAAAAGTGAAATGGAAGCATGAATTAAAGGAATTCTTACCTTAATCTTGAAGATAATCGTGATACAAGATGATAATTAGGCTCCCAAGTTACCCCATGACCAACTTTAGTTATAACAACAATTTTGGGGTTCCTAGGTCTAAATAGTGAAGGGGAAATGCTCTGAATGCATCTTGGGACCTTTATATAGTCCCTATAGGTTCTTAGATTCCGCTATCGCGGTCATATGGGCCATGATCGCACACTATTGGCCGCGATCGCAGTTGCACTAGATGACAACAAATTGAAAAATAAGTTTTTGATCCGTCGAACTCATCCGAACTCCAAATAACATGATCCAATATTTAATTTTGATGTAAACAAAATTTCAAATCCATTGGAATCATCAAAACTTTTATAGGAGATCATTTAGGAAAAAATTGGGCCCGTACTTATATTTTTATGATTTTCATAAAATTTGCTCAATAATCTAAAATAAGTTTGGAAGCCTTGGGACATGAACCAAGGGACTCCCTAGCATAAATTCAATGTTCCGGATGTGATGGCAAAGTCAGATTTTCCATCCGAGGTTGTTTTGATCAAATGTGGGTCCCACACCTAGTCTTTCCAATTTTCAACTTTCTTGCCAATAGGTCAAAATGGTCTCAGGTTCATTAGGACTTGAATCAAAGGTCTACCTAGAAAAAAAATGATATTTTAGATTTGCTGGCATAGTTGGAATTTCGAACTGAGATTATTTTGCTGAAGTTTTTGCACGGTGGCTATTTGGAACTAGCGTAGATTTCAAAACAGGGAATTGACTCTAAAAAATAAATAAACTAATCGGTAACCAAATCGTTAGTCCCAACAAGTAATAAATAACTTGGGGCAGCTATGGAGAAGCTGAAATAGTGAAGCTAAGCATAAATATGAAAAATGACCTAAAGAGTCATTACACTCATACTCAAATCTGCACCTAAAGAGCGCAACAGGAGTGATTAGCCACTTGTACCTAGTAGGTATCATGGGATGAATGTGCAAATTAAGAAATAAGAAAAGTAAAATATACAATGATCATGTCACATGAAAGCAGAAAAGTAAACCGTAGATCACACCATCTCCAATATACATAAATACTTATACAGATTACAAATAAAACACAAATATACATGAAGAATAAATAGAAATAAAACAAATTTATAGAAAACTAAGGAAATCATGAAAAATGCGTATGATAATACAATGTAACACAGATGATATGAATGGTGAATGTCATCACATGACTTTCTACATACACCTATCGAGCTCGCAATTAGAACCCAAGGGGCTTTCTCATATCTAAATCTAAACTCACCTCTTTGGATCGTGTACACGGAGAGGGTTTATAATAAAAGTTTCTTATTTTCTTTCAAAAATGGTGTTTCTTAATGATATAAGTATCTCATGAATGAATATTTGTGGAATGAGTATGTGATGCTCACAATTGACCCAATATGATGATATCCGATCAATCAAACACATATGCATTCATAAGATATTGGTTTAAGAGATATGGTCACAACAAAGAAAGATAATCCCGAAAGATAAACTCCATTGTTATCCTGCCAAACCGATAACATGCTTTATTTATTTATTAACTTGCCAACTATATCTAAAAGATGTTAAGCAATAATCTACCTCAAAACTATGAAATCCACTCCTAAAGTTCTTCAACATAGAGTGTTCCCTTATGAGCAGTCTTAGAATCAACTACAACATTCAAATATTGCATCTATGCATTAAAACAAAGCTAACAATATCCATATTCCCCATATTTTTGTTGGGTCCAAAATGGGTTCAAAAAGTAAGTTTGAAAACAAAAGGGGTGAAACCATAATATTATTTTATAAATACCTTTCCTATTGCTATTAGAGTTTACAAGAGAAAACCCAAGAGAAAATTTGTTAAAAATGAACTGCAAAACAAACAAAAACCCTTTTCTAAGATTTACTAATAAAAACCCAATTTTTCATTAATCGTTATTTTAAAGGTGTTTTTTGATGATATAATCAATGAAAAATAATTTGAAAAATGTTTTGGAGTCTATCCGAGTTCAAATGGTGAAGATTTCCTTAATAATTGCAAAAACCCAAAGGCAAAACTCCAAAAATAGAGGAAAAACAAGAGTATGAATTTTTATATCAACCCTGCTCTAGCTGCTTATGCAGTAAAATAACAACATAAGCAATGTGTGATCGCTAAATCAGTCCCCATCATCTAAAGAGGTACCCTCAAAAGTTGTCAAGTGCATGCTTTAGTTGTAGGCGACTATCAGTTAATACCGATAAAGTGGTGATTTTTTGCTTAAGCAGCCACCGCTGAAATAGTAAAGTTGTTGATTGACCCATCAGAATTTATTTGAAATCCAATGAAAGCAAAGCAACTATGCTGCCACACTAATTTTTATATTCTGGACTCAATGGACAAGCCAAATTTTTGAAAAAAAGTTGTACTCACTAAATTGACCCGTCAGACCCTTTTTCACAATTTTCCAAACTATAAGTCAAAATGATATATAATTGTCCAAAACTCAAAACAACCATGCTACAAAAATAAGTTTGACATTCCGAATGTGCTGGTGTAGTGTAAATTTCCATCCAATGCTGTGAACAACAAATGATTCTTGAAGTCAAATACAAGACTTCTTACCTCTCTGAAATACCATAAACTAACATAAAATATTTTCAATCGCATCAAAAATCATGCCAACCATATCCAAACCCCAAAATCATCAGGGATTGACTATGAGGAATAAAAATGGTCAAAATGCATAGTACTGGAAATTCACAAATCCATGTCATTATAGCATCCACCACTAAAACTCTAGTTCATCAACAAACTAAAAGGAAAAGAAGCAACTGAATCAATGAATAAATTAGAAAAATTACTACGCATGTTATATTCGACCACCCAAGTAGCCTTCTTAATCGCATTATGTCTCCACTAAAACATACCACAGGAATATCTCTCAATTACAAGCGTCTCACATCCCCAGCTAAAATGGACACTTGATCATCCACAAAGTTCAAGCTTTCATCCAACCGAACGTAATTCCAATGAAGCAAATGAGTCTCATCCTAAATATAGCATCAGAGAATAGAAACATAAAAAAAATAAATGTACTGCTTAAAAGTCTGGAGGAACGTCCAACTCATAAACAACCTCCCTAAATTTTTAAAGAATCTCAAAAGTTTCAATTTACATGGGGCTAAGATTGTCTTTCTTCTCAAACCTTGTCAAACCCTTTATGGGTGATAAATGGAGGAAGACTCTATCGTCAACCCAAACATCAAGACACAAAGCCTACGGTTTGCGTAGATTTTTTGTCTACTCTATGCTTCTCTAAACCTATCTTGAATCACTAAAACTGTGTCCAAAGACTTATAAGGCAAGTCTGAACCGTGGGGTCTAACCTCAGGAGTCTCATATAAACTAATAGAAGATCGACAAAACCTATTATACAATACCTTGAATATTTAAATCTCAATCCTCAAATGGTAGCTATTATTATATGAAAACTCCGCAAAAGTCAAACGTTGCTCCCATTAACCTCCAAAGTTCATAACAGATGCATTTTCTAACTGTCCATCCGTTTGGCCATGGAAAGCTATGCTAAGTTCAACATGAGTACCCAACTATCATGACCACAAACTCAAGTCATGATGGCACTTATCGTGGCTTAGCCTTGACCAGTAAGCCAATCACCCAAACTGATATGTAAATAAAAATCACAACATAAATCCCAAGATGAGACTTCTAGAGAAAATTCAAACCATACATGTCTAATAAAAGTAGATATCTAAACCACAATAATGCCATATACAGTCAAAAAACTTGGTGTCATAGTGTAAAAACTATATAAGTACAACTTAAAATTCTAAAATACAATTAGAATCCAAAAAGCCACCACAAATCTGCCTCTGAATACAAAATAAGGCCCAAATTAATAGGATGAGTCCCAATCTCAATATCCTTATCTCCCCTTCGACTCATGTGATATGTTAAAGGATTTTGTAAAAATGTCTCAGTTTTGTCAAAATTTGTAATACTTCACAATTTTAGGCTGGAATTTGAATAGTCATTCCTATGTGTATAGACTCAAACTCAATGATTTCTATGTAATTATAAGTCTGATAATAAATTCTATTTTGGGGAAAATCTTTGGAGATGAATTAAGGTCATAAAGATCTCCTAACTTAATGTTGAGTTTGTAACAATCCAAAAATGGGTCTCGAGATGTCACACGGTGCTCAATACTATGAGTAGCCTCAAGTAAACCTTGTAAGCCTTCTACTAAATCTGAATACTCATAACAGAGAAATATAAACATAAAATCAATGCGGAAGTCTGTTTGATCTAAGCTGAATTTTTCTAAACATGATATCTGAAAATATTAAACTTAAAAGTCTGAACAATCCACACTAGAAATCTAAATCATAACTAGCAGTCTGACAAGCCTCTATTACTAACAACTAGAGAGCCACTGTGACAAGCCCCTAGCAAACTCAAACTGACTGAAAATACTGAAACAACTACAGTAATGAGCTAGAAATTCTGAATAATTGGGTCCCCAAACTATGAGGACTCACCAACTATCAAAATATAGATGGAGATGTTTGAAATCACTCATGCTGCTAAAACTGAGAACCTAAACCTACATTATGAGATAATGTAGCACATAAACGTATATGTGGATCATTACTATATACTGATTATATGGGGTAAAATGCATAGTAAAATAGTTAGGGAATAAATATATCTTTCTCATAAATAATGCATGCTAAGTAATAATGACTTACTTTGGGTTGAGTAATTGAAATATATAATAATAAATCATGAATGATAAAACATATTAAATGAATGTTGTGAGCCACCACACTTAGTTCTAAATCTATACTTGAAATCTATTTTTAATCATACAGGCTAAGTGTAAAAGGACTCACTTCTATATCTATAAACTGAAAGCTGAAATCTAGTAGCTACTGACTTATATAAACCCATGTCTAAATAAAATCGTGAGCCTTTAAAGTTAGTTTCTAAAAGCTTTTTTGTTATTCTTTACACTTTTCTATTGGGAAGTTCTTCTAACCAACATACACTATGTGAGCTATCATAGTGTCCAACGTCTAGTTCCCTTATGGTAAAACCTCACATTGGGGAGAGGTGTCATACTCTTTCCAAGGATTGAAACCTAAGCGAAGTGATCACATCTATAACTGTCATCTATATAGAAATGGGAATAATCAAAAAATCTGAACCTATGTAGGCTCGTAGTTCTAGGGCATATGAACAAACCCAACTCAGTGCTAATACTACTCCCTTTAATTTGTATGCTCATTCTGTAGGAAATCAACTTTTAAAACTATTATAAGAATTTATAATACAACCCTCTTATATATCTGTTTACTATAAAGTGTAATTAAAATTGTAAAGTGGATTTCATATCTAACTGAGATCAAAAGATCAAATCGTGATTCAAAAATATGAACATAACTAATCATATGGTGCTTAAAGGATTTTCATCCTTGAAATATCTATATTCAACTAGGTCATAATAATACATACATCAATTTCATGTCAAATCAACATAATGTTCATGCGAAATAATGAAAATTTTGATAATTCAATTCTAAATCTAGAAATTAATGTCATAAACATAGAAATTAAAAAATAGACATGTAATTCAACATCTTAATCAATTGTAAAATCATAATCTTCAAATAACAATATTTGGGTACAAACCCTAATTTGAAACTCATGTAAATAGATGTGGAATTAACCTCAAAAACTAATTTTGCAAACAAGTATTAAAGGATTATCCTTGTTGAAAACCCCACATACCTTAATTAATGATTGGATGAAGTAGTTTGAACTTTGATTTCCTATTTGTGCTTTTGAAGATTTATTAATGAAGATCATGAATTGGGAATCTTGGATTTTGGGTTATCCTGAAAAAAGAATGGTGGAATTTAGGTTTCTTGAGGATTTGAAATAGAAGTTCTAGGGGTTTTGAAGAGGAATTTTGATGAAAGTGAGTGTATAATGCTAAGAATAGGTTTAATTCCTTGTTTTTCATGAATTGGTGGCTTGAGAAATGGCTAGATTGCCCTTTAGAAAATTTAATTCAGAATTGGAAACCAGAATTTTGCACCATGGTGCGATGCGGCGCCATCGCGGTGTATTTCTAGAAAAAAGGATAAGTGCCATCTGCACAACATCGTGATGTGGTGTTTGTTCCATCAGGAATTTTTGCACAATACTAGAAAATTATGGTGAGCTATTGGAATGGGACGAGTGGGATTTTGGATATCATCGCGACACGGTATAATTGCGGTGGTTCACTGAAAAATGGATAATTGAGAATCTGGCTTTCACCACGACACGGTGCTATCACGGTGGACTACTATTTTTTACTAAAAATGCAATAACTTCTCACCCGAGTATCGGATTAAGGTGAAATTGATATCATTGGAAATCTAATTCAATCATCTACCATTTGGTGGGATATTTTTTAAGTTGACCTTTGACACACTTAGAGCTAAATGGGACTAGGAAAAATATAGGGTATTACATAAGTTGAAAACCTTTCTGCTGATTGATTTTTAGTGGACGTTCCTCCTTGAGTCAATTTTAAATGACCATTAAACCTAGATTATATTGATTTGGGTGGACTAATATATACTGACTATATATATATTTGAGTCTTCTTTCTCAGTTTACCTTCATCTGATATCAAAGTAGAAAGTTATGATCATTTTATCTGAGGGTGACGGTCTGCCAGAGGTTGATGATCGAGTTCACGAGCTGTCAACTAGTTGAAAAAATGTCAGCTCAATTGTCAAACATAAATTATAAATGTCTAAATCGGCTAGAGATTGATGACTAAGTAGATGAATCATCAATAAGTTGACAGGTTGTCAACTCCATTGTTAATTAGAGATATTGATGCAATTTTTTCTAATCTTTATGGGTATTTTGGTCTTTGCCTCACCTCAAACCCTAGCCCCAAGAATTAAATCACTCTTTAAATCCATTTACTCATTAGTTATTAGTTTCTCATCATTCTTTCTTCTCTCCACTCTCAAGAGAACTAAAATTGGGATTTTTCCCAAAGTTAACTTGTAAGATTTGAAATTCAAGTTCTTCTCAAATTCCTTTCATTAAAAAGGCAACTTTTACACTCTCCACTTAAATATTACTATATCTTTTCAATTTATGTTGTAATTATATATTATTTAATGGTTGTTTGAAACTAGGTTTGAAGGTTTTGATTGTGAAAGTTTTATATTGGTTTTTCTCTTGAATTAATAGATTTTCTATGAACGAATAATGTGATATGAAATAGGAATTTGTAATATGAAAATGGTGGGTTTAGTAATATGGATCCACAACCTTATTTATGAATTTTTTCTAATGAAAATATGGCCCTCAACCTCTTGTAAAAGTTGATGTTTCATGGAAATTATGAACTTTACTCAGGCTTTTGAATCGTGCTTTGTAAATATGGAAAAAGGTTTGAATGAATTTTTAAAGCCCTTAGGGGTTATGATTAGGGATTTAAGATGGAATTTGGAGGCAAAAATGTTCTATGAGAATAATATGGCATAATATGAATGGCTTGCAAGTCATGGTATAATGGTATAAATAAATGAATGCATTCTGAACGACTCCAACTTTATTGATATGTGAAAAATATTTTAATTGGGCTCTAAAGAGAATTACATAGCTTCATCGTGAAGGCATAAGTCTTTATGAAAAATGCCCAAACCTATGTTTTCCAGCATAGGGATGTCGTACCTTAATTGGTTGACCAGATAGTATACTCAAAATGAAGATAGTCCTTAACATAAGAATAATATATATGGTGACTCATTATATTGATGACTCTTGCCTAAGTCTCAGTATGTATGACCAACATGTATTGGGGCCCTTCCAGATGGAGTGATTCATACCCATATAGCCTATGGGAAATGAGATAACTATGAAAGCTACATAGTTTAGATAATGTTTTTCAAACGATCATATTTCATGCCCCTTGCCCCTATCCCGACATCCTATTACAGTTATATTGATAGTTCATATGATTTATGATTGGTTTTGTTAAATATATATATATAAATATATATATATATACATTTATACATATACACATATTATCCCTTTCCTTGTGATACATTTGAGGGTTTGGTATTCCAATTGGAAATTTTTGAAGTGGTGAGCCCTCCATTACCCGGAAGGACATTATTCATTTATCATATATTTCAATTCAATCATTTTATAGTTTTTGTGGAATTGTTAAAGTTATGCCTCGACTTAGAAGTATTCTTAAAGTTAGAGGCTTCGTAGATGGTGTTAGGTAATTGGTTTGGATTTTGTTTTTAAAATATTTATATTATTTTATTAACTGTTGAATTCCTTTATCTTATGGGTTTGCTTCCACGATTTTAATTGTGACTATTTTTTTTTTTGATTTATGGCTAAAGTGTTATCCCAAGCCTTAGTAGGCTTAGGGTGACCTTCATAACTAGGGCCCAGTTCTGATCGTGTAAAGTTTCGTATCAGAGCAAGGTTTAGGGCCCTAGGGTGTGTAGTGCACCATACTTATAAGGGGTGTCTACGACACATTTAGGAAATATTTATCATTCTTTCATATTTCAGATTGTGCAATAGTATTGGCCAAATTAAAGTTATCCAAAATTCCTTCCTTGCTCTAGTTTCTTGGATATGTAGCATTATCGAGGTGATAAAAGTGTAAAAGCTTATATTACTTAGGATTTGGTCCTTTTAGATTGAGTTATCAAAAGGTTTTGAAACAACACCATTATTTGAAAGGAGTCCATTTGTGCGTCAAAGTGTATTGATTCAAGTGCATACCTCTATCTATATAAATCATACATTTCTAACTGAGGTAAGAGGTGTACTCTGCCCCTTTAAAAAGCTTAATTAAAGAAGTCTCACTTAAGGTGAAAGATATGTCTCCAAATATTGGTATATTTTTTACACTGAGAGGTAGTATAAATTAAGGTATTATGACCTATGAATAGTAAAGTGATCCCAGGGTTAGTTCTACAAAATCATAAATTTATAAGTCAGAATGGAGATAGTTACACGACCCGAACTGGGTCCTAGTCGTGTCAGGCATCTCAAGTCCAACAGGATTGGTGACCACCCCTAATACCCTACCATAACAGCCCTATACCCTTTGTTGGATGAGTTCCGAACATGTTACAAGATATAACAAAAATAATTGAAAGACTTTTAAGAAAGTTCATAACCATAACCAACCAAATACAAAACCAAACATCCAACAGGAATCAACCCCAATACCAATACCAATGCCAAGGTTGACACTAAAACCGACACTACCGATTCCCATAATGGTCACACAAAGCCTCTAACTGAAATCTAAGAACATTCAGTCGGGATATAACCCTGACCATAGCCAAAACTAGAGTCCAAAAAATAACAAAGAGTATAAAAAAAGTCCATAACATGAAATGGAGTCTTTCGGAGTATGGAAGCTCACCACTTTAGTCAAAAACAAACACTATCCCCGAGTTCAAGTCACTAAGCAGGAGGAGTAGTATGGCCGGTTCTTGCATCGTGTGGGGATATAGCATCTGGAGACAGTTAGTGAGTGAATTCTAGTATGTATTCAGGGTAAGGATAAAATAATGCCATTATTTAAAACCAAAGTAAAAACCACATGCAGTCACATACATACATATATATACCATTCCGGGAAAGGGAACTGGATTTATCTTGCATTTTAAACTTTAACCTGAATTATGTATCTTTACCGTCATAATTTACCGAAGGGCAATGTGGATCCAGTGTTACCCCTGAACGGTCCCTAATGTATGTATTTAGATGAATCAAACATATCATAGGAGCTAGGGATTCCCATGTACCCTTCATCCTCCATGATACATATATACTAGTATAATCTTGGGGAATTCTTATGTACCCCACAAGCCTAATGTCACCAAGACCAACCATCATATCATCAAACATGAGTTTCTAGCATCCATCCTTTAGACTTACACCTTTACGGCTAGCTATCACAACCCCCATTATTGACCAAGTATAACCATAAACACATAACCAAACCACCAATTCTAGGAGTTAAATTACTAAGGCATTATGAAGTAGTATCGTCATATCGACTATAACTTGGAAGAAATGTCATTAGCCAAAACTTATGGGATTCCTATTTACCCCACAACATTTCTAATTAAACAAAAACCATTGATATCAAGGCCTTTCCAAACCATTTAAAACCAACCAAACCAATTTAGGTTCCATTATCGTATCGTCCAATCCAAAGGATTCAAGAGTAATCAGACTATGTGACAAAATCATTCTCATAGACATTTTAACAAATATGTTGAGAGAATATAGTTTCCAAAACCAAAACCAAGTATAAATTTACCATTCCCATGAAATCACATGTTCAAATAGCTATTATAACATGCATACTATAAGAAAAAGATGGGAAAACCTTATCCAAACAATAATAACCAAAACCTCCAACATATATTTCAAAACCCAAACAATGCAACAATAATACCATGAAAACCATTCTTTGAAACATGCCTTTAGTTTAACTAATAATGAGGGAGGAGTAACATCCCTTAGAAACCAAGGAAGACGGAGAGAAACCACCTTTAAGAGACTTAATTGATTGCCTTTAAGAAACACTAGCCTCTTCTTGAACCAAGAGCTTGAGAGCAATTTTAAGAGTGTTTGATTGAGAATAGGAGGTCAATAAAGTCCCAAAAGGTATTTTATGTCGTGGGGTCAAAAGAAGTTAAGATGGGGGGATATCCAAAATACCCCCAACTTAAACTGTAAAAATTTCCGTAGATGGGTATGAATGGAACCCTCAACTCATAACCACATCATTCGAGTGGTAGCCTTAAATCATCACTTGATCAAAAAATTTGACACCACATTCCTTCCAACATACGACTCCCGTTCCACTTATATCATCACAATATGACTAGTATTCTTTAAGTCGTACCTTAAGAAGAACATCTAGGCTAAACACTGGACAACACATGATTGGACACTATACTTCTCGTATCCTAAACAAATTACTCTTAAGGAGTTGCCTCATATCTAGGTTAGAACTTGTCAAATATTAATTGGACCAATAAACTACTAGGGTCCTAGACCCGTACCCATACCATACGAGTAAAGGTGTGAGTTATATGATGATCAGAAGGTTCAAGACTAAGGATGTTTTAAAAGGACAAAACCTTAACACCAATAAAGGTTAGTGGGTTCAACCTAATTAAATGGCCAATCTTTATGGACTCGGAAGATGGAGTAATAGAAACACCACGCTTGGCCTGAGAAGCTACCAATTGTGCCAACATATGAACAAACTACCAAAACTTATGATTCGTCAAATCATCCTGAGGAGATCGATAAGTACTAAAGGGAATTAATGAAACTCTAGAAGGGAAATCTGTAACTGGACCCCTAGACCAGGTTTATACCATATAAGTAGAATGGGTTCCATCCATGTTGTCCTCAGGCAGGATAGAGGAGTTTCTATGAGTTTCATATCATTGAGGAGGCATAACTTAAAAAAAGAACAAACAAGAATTAAAGGATAATTTGGGACCTTAGACTCTACAAATAAAAAATAGAACACAAGAAAGAGAAAAATTCTTAAATGCCTTGTAGTCTTTCCCTTAAGAGTGTGGCGTGCTACACACTATTAAAATATACTCTATACGACACGAGTTTATGGAATCCCAAGTGACCATAAACCTAGGAATCTTTATAATCATAACTCATTTAAATATTTGTGCTATTATTTACTCAGATTTGAAGTTATAATTTTTAGGCTAGGCTAGTCTCGGATAAAATTATTTTTCTAAAAACTACTTTGGGCTTCAGTAGTGGCTTTATTTTTCATCATTCTTCTCCGTTAAGGTACGAAATTCATCTCTGTTAGGCAGTTAATTAATGATATAGCTTTAGAATTGCTAGTTTACATATTTTGTAAAGGGTTAAGGATCGAGTTTAGTTGGTTTTCTAGTATAAAAGAGTAAATTAGGTTTAAAATCAATAGGTTTTGGTTAATGATTGTTAAATTACCCTTATTTTTGATTGACTAAATTGCCTATTAAATTGGTAGTTTTTGGTGAATTATGGAAGGAAAGCCATAGAAAAGAAAGGGAATAATCATGAACTTGGTCTTAGAAGGTTAGGAAAGAGTTGTAATCAGCAATGGGTAGGTTATTCCATTAATTATATATTTTGTATTTGTCAATAGACTAAAAATAAGCAGAAATTACATGGAAAGGAAAGTCTCAGGAATAGTTGAGTTGTGCAAGTATAGATTAAGGTAGGTGATGGTTACATAGTTTAATCTATAATGTTAACTATTAATTAGTATTGCTTGTTAATGAATGGTTTTAGATGTGATCACATTTCATTGAACTTATATGTAAAGCTTGTGGATACTACAAGTATTATTTGTTGTCATTGTGTTATGTGATTTCTTATATATGTACCATTGTTGCTTGTGGAATATTCCAATATTTGGACATTTTCACAAATTATTGATAGAATAAGGTTGACAGGCACTTGTGTCTGAGATTTAGTACATAGAATAAAATTATTCCCTGTAGATTATGACTAGGGAAATTATAAGACCCTTGGCACGTATTTTAAGGTACAAGTGAGTTTGATGGTTTCATGAGAGAACTAGGAAATATATATACGTATTGTTGTATTTGGTGGTTCACTTTACTAGACTTGACATCATCTAGCTTGACTAGCATATTTGTCGACATTTTTTGACATATTGGTAAGTCATTGAAATTGTTCTAAGCGTTATTTGTTGCATTAAGGTGTAGAAGAGGTAAGTATGTATTAATCGGTTGCACTATTTTATGGTGATTTGTTGACTCAGTTTTGGGTCTCCAAATCCATTTGCTATATTTCTAGAGCAAAATCTACAATAATAATATTTGTGATCAGGCTTACCATAAAGATAACAAGAATTAAAGTATTGTTTAGTGTTTATATAATAGGTATTATGACTATGATATGTTCTTTTAGTCTACTGACTTTAGTTAGTTGATTTTGAGGTCTATTAGAGCTCTAATAACTATTATTATAGGCATTATAAATGTGATTTCTCACTTTGGTCGACTTACTTGAGTTAGTTGACCATTGAGGTTCTTCACAACTATAATATCTATTATCAAACGTGCCACTATAATATTTATTAGTCAACTTAACGGAGTTGGATGACCGATTTGATCTGACAATACTGTGAATGAAAGATTTTTCAAAACTATTGACTTTAACTTTTAATGCATTATCATCTTGGAAAAAGTATTTTTCAAATTCAAAAACTTCAAATTTAAGTTTACAGTCTTTTTTTCTCTTAATAAAGATCTTTTACCATAATGAGCTTTATTTAGATCAGCTATGGCAAGATCTACCAAATTTTGTAATTTATAATAATCATTGCATGAATTAGTTCTTACGTGACTAGATTGTCCAATTGCCATGAATCCATAATCTCCAATATTTTCATTTTCATGATTTGATTGTTCTTTATCACTCCAATAACTATTTGGATTACTTGAAAGGGTCCTCTTCTAGCTTCTGTACAATCATAAGCAATATGACCATACCTACCACAATTATAACACTTAGTTTTGTTCCTATTAAAGTCAACATTTTGTTTTCCTATTGAGTAATTTGCTTTTCCCCTTCTTTGATTTCAAGATCTTTTGTAATTATCAACAACTATCCTAGTGATGAGTGGAAGTCCATCTTCATTTATAGAATCATCTTCGTCTTTATTTATTACTTTGAAAGCTTTAATATTCTTCTTATCATATGTTAATCCTTCTTATTCAGGTGAACCTTTTCAAAGGAAATGATATCTTTTTGACTTTATCATAGGTTATTTTCTTTAGGTTCATACTTTCAAGATCCACAACCTTGGAAAGCAATTGAGGTGGAAAGCTTCTGAGATCTTGGTAATCTCATCTTAAATAGGATAAGTTTTACCTGTAGCCTTGAGTTCTCTAATAATTTTGTCAAATCTGGAAAATGTTTCTTCATTGAATTCCCCACCTTTCAACCTAAAAAGTTCCTAGTCATAGACCAATAAACATATAAGAGTTTGCTTGACTTTCTTTGTTCCTCCGGCTGTCATATCGAATTCATTCCATGATTTCTTAGTAGTTTCACAAAATGAGATATTTTCATACTTTTCACTACTAATAACATTGTAAAACACATTTTTGACCTTTGAGTTAATCTGAATAATTTCCATTCATTCATCACTATGGTTCTCAAGAGTAGGAATGTTGTCAGTAGAGGCTTCACTATTCTTAGCTTTCTTTCCTTCCTTGTCTTGATTGGTAGAGAAAGTGGGTGATCTCCCAGTTTGATCACCTTCCATACTTTCACATCATAGGATTTGATGAAGGTTTTCATCCCTATTTTTCAATAAAAAAATGTTTTCCATTGAAATTAGGAGGTCTGGTTTGGGAGGTTTGTTTTGAGAATAGAGCTTCAACAACTATTCGGGCCATGATCTTTTCATTTTGCTATAAAGCAAACAATTGTGAGTCCTCTCTCTGATACCAATTGAAAATAGTAAGAGGGGGAGGGGACGGGGGACGGGGGACGGGGGGATTACTATTTTTCAAATTGTCAGTCTACATGCTTAGATAGATAGTCGAGTATATAGACAGTAAAGTAAAGTTTCGAAAATATAGTACTTGAAATAATGACACCAAATATTTTATACTAGTTGGACCTCTAATAGGTCTTTCTCCAGTCCCTTAAGTTCCAAGGGATTCTATTAGTTCTTTGTGCACAAAGTCAAAGTACAAGGATTGAGTCAATATATTTTGCTTTGACTCACTCTTTTTCTTTCTTTCACACGTTGATACAATGCCTTACAAAGTATGTGCTTCTCTCCTCTCTGTTTGAATACACAGTAAACCTTAAGAGAATAAAATACTTGAATAAAGTAGAGAAAAGAACTTGAGAAGGTTGAGACAAAAGTATGTTTCTTTCTTCATCTTCCATCGCTTAAATATTGGTGATTAGACTACTACTAGCCGTTGAAAGATTTAAAATAAAAGACAACCCAAGAGATTTGATCCCTGAAAATCAGATGAATATATCCACTTTCAAAGAATAAGGTTGGACCATAAATGGTCGCGTTTAAAGAGGCAAAAGCCCGCGTTAATTAAGCCCTAAACTAAAGATTCTGCCAATCTGATTTAGCCTTGTTTCCATTGATAAGAGATGTTGCATTAAACGCTGAAGATGCAGTTGTAATCCTTTTTCTCCTATATTCTCATGACAGATCTTTTCCTTGATTAGAGGCTTTGAGATGCCTTATTCCTTTTTCGTCCATTTCATGTTTTCCCTACAAGTTGTCACACATTGAAATTAGACACTATTAATCCTTTGTATGGCCACACTTGATACAAAATGATAATCTGCAACATTAGAACTTCTGATATTTTCAAGGAGGAGAGGAATGATATGGTCATTTAATTTAACCAGCATTTCGTCTCCACTCTGATGACAAAGAGACTGAACCAGACCATGAACCTCTTATGATATGCAAGACATTTTGGCATTATAATCATCAAAAATGCAATAACAAAGCTGTAAACATGCCGAAAAAAATGTCAGCTCCAGTTTCAACTTTTCAATTTGTTCTGTGTCAAGAACAATTTGTCTTCTTCATTCATTAACCTTACTATGAAATCCAAAAGATTGACAATGTCCTCGCGAAACACAACAGATAATACCTTCTAAAAGGAAAAAATTATGTCAAACCTTTCAATGCCATGTATTCTCCATGAAAATTTTTACTCTAACTTAATAGGCAACTAACGTAAATGCAAAGGGTCTTCTTCAAAATACTGTACTACATAAGCTAAATGTTTTTCCTGTATTTATAGTTTATATAAAAAGCAAGAGTCAGATTTCTCAGAAGGTCACTCAACTAATTGAAAATTGTTCGAAAAAGTCAACTCAACTTTTACCAAAGTTACTCCATGCATTCAGGTGGTATTCAAGTGGTTTTAAATGATGTGACATTCAGCAAATAGTCTTCAATGTTTAGCAGCTTAATAATTTCTCTGAATTCTACAGTTTATTTTGTTTTCAAGTTACTTGGATCGACTAGGTCACTTGTTATGAACCAAGTCCTGCCCAATGTCAATACCAAGGCCATACAAGTAGTTATTGAGCTTACAAGAGCTATTGGGCCAAGAACGAGCAATAGAGTTAGGTTAATTTGGGATCCAGGCTGAGTAGCGGTCATGAAAATGGTACAATCAAAAGGGCAAGTGGTATGTGATTCAGAGATTATGTGTATTGTTGAGTAAAGAGTCTGATTCCTTTCATTTCCTTTCCGAAATTTTAAGCTTCTCTTCTCCCTTCTGGTTATTTGCTTCAATAGTTCGCTTTGTTTTACTTGTTTACTGTTGTTCTTACATTGCTAGTTTTCTCCATTGTAATTTTGAGTCTAGTGATTATAATATAAGAATGTTTCTATTGTGAAATCAGAATTGTTACATCCCTCAACTGTTACTGTTAATTTTTTGAAGTGGAAGTTTAGCTCAACTTCTTTTCCACTCAATTAGACAATTGTTCCATCAAAATTTTGGGGGTGAAGGTGTCTGCGTACATTATCAATAGGGAAGTCATCCTATGAACAATCACATGAGAGTTTTTGGATGTTTAAGATATGCTCTTAATGCGAAAACGATCGTGTGGCTAATTGCAAACCATGTTTTATTTTGGTTCAAAATTTGAGAAACCTGAAGAAGCACATTAGCAAGGAGAAACAAGTATTAGTCTCTAATAAATACCAGGATGCTAAGAAGCACAAGGTTGTTAAATTGTAAATAGAGCTTATGGCTAACAAAGCTGAATTAATATCTTAGTGGAAAAAATCAAGATGTCTATGGATTAAACAAGGGAATGGGAACACAAGATGTTTCCAAACAGTTGATCAATAGATGAAATAACAATACCGACAAACTCAGACTGGACGCATACTGGTCTAACAGAGCATAAAGAGGTGATCAATTCTGAGCTTTCATGAGAACCTTTACACTAAGAATCAATCAGTCAAGTGAAGAGAGCGAGATACTGAGAAAATTGAGCATAAAAATCTCAAATCTCCATTGATGAGCTGTAGGGAGAAGAAGAATACAGAGAGAATTTATTCAAGGATCATCATCAAAATTTTCAAAATTACAGTAACTGCTATGCTTCTTAACTTATATAGCTGAGCATGAGAGGAAGGGGGAAAATGTCTTCTAACTAACTGTTAGAAAGTTCAGCACAAACTCAGCACTTTCAAACATCTAAATAACTCGACCGACTAGCTAACATTGATAGATAACTTGCTAATAAAGTGGCTAATCTAACAAACAAAATGAACAGTAATTAACAAAATAGTAAAATGATTGTAACAGTGAAGATGTTGCACTGCAGTGATCATGATCATGATGTATTTCAATAGATAGTAGAGAAATATTTTGAGGAAGATATGGAATTCAATCACGCGTAACAGACAAAGCTCCGGGCACAGATGGACTTTATTAAACCATACGTAATGAAACCATCAATTATTAACACCTGTAATTAGCACTGGCCATTTTTTTTTAGTGTCTAAGCTCCCTAGACTTAACCTAGCACTGTGTATGTTTTTGGTCTTGCAACCTTACTTTACTTGTAATTGCTAGCAGGTTTCTTTTCTTTAATGAAAGACATTACTTTGTCAGAAAAAACAATGGTGGTGAATTCACTCCCAGTGATGTGCCTATGGTGATTTTATCTTACCTTATCAAAAAGAAAGTGACATGCCTATGGTTTCCTAGGCTATACATCAACACTGGAGGGATATAAATTATATGACATTCATTCCCAAAGACGTGCCTTGCTATATAATCAAATTTACGACCAGCATAGCTTATACTTGAAAATTTTCTTTCAAATTATTTACAAAATGGGTCAAACTGGATAAGATATGAAAATATGTCCCTATTTTATTATTAACTTAGGCTGTATGACCGATCAAAATATCGTTCTCTTTTGGAAACAGTTTAACTTTAAACTTCTTGTTCATTCAGACAGTGCCACATAAAATGAAGTGGATGAACAACTACTTTGAGAGCTTAACATGTGCAGTGTTCTATACTAGTTCCATATATTAATTTTATCTGCATATTTAGTATTTTATATGTCTCTGTGGTATATTAGAACTAATTTTGATTTTCTGCTATTAATAGACACAGATGATTTCTCATATATTCTTCATCCAGTTTTCCCCACGTCTATATTTCTTGCTGCTAAATCTTTCCTCTGACATCATGAGTTGTTCAAGTAGAAGAATGATGCCATGAATTCCTCTATGATAAGTTTAAGAGAATGAAGTAACAAAAAGATGCAGAGAAGTAGAAAAGAGAGGTAGATGAAGACGATAATTGAGAGTTTCTTATTTCTTGATCAATGAAACAGTACAAGTGAGTATATATAATAGTCAGTTAACCAACTTTTAACTAAATAATTAGATACAATGACTACTTTACCCATATAGTCTAAGTCTTTATATACTCAATACTCCCTCTGAAGCAAGGTAGTGCAAGCATATCGAGCATTCCTAGCTTTGAACATAGATGTGTTGGGTTCAAGTTGAATGTGTAAATGGAGGAAATTAGTGGTGGGAAAGTGAAATTACACCTAAAAGGAAAGAGTGCTCACAATAAGGAAAGTCTACTAATTCTCCTACATTGGTGGGAGAATGAAACGTTCATGTATTCTTATTAAGAAATACAACTCCAGATGGATAGTGAGGCAAGAACCAAGAGGTGCCTTGCACCGTTATTGGCTTCAAATTTGGATTTGGATTTGGCAAATGATTGATTGATGATATTAATTTTTTGGGCAAAATTTATTTAATCCATGAAAAATCTGAAAATATTTTTCTCCATTAATGTGCATGCAGAATACATGCAAAAATCTTTCGGAAAAATTGATAACTGTTCGAATGGTTGTGACTGTTCGGAACAGACTAACTGTTTTGAATGGACAGACATGACTATTCCGAAAAGATACACCTTTCCAATGAACCATTGCCTCCTTTTCAAAGGGCACTTCATGGCTATATAAATCTGTGTTTTTTCCACAGGTTGTACACGAAATTTCTGCATAGCAAAAACATTTCTCTTGCTTTTAAAAACTCTATGTGATCATCTCCCGTTTAGTGAGTTTGAAGAAAATAAGAAGGTTTGAGGTACCTCGATATTGTGATTGTGAAGTCATTCGATCCTCGGAGGAAAATTTCCGCAACCTCGGGTACTTGGGGAATTAATTCCTTAAGGATACTCCATAAATTTAGAGGACTTGGCTTTATTCTATGTTATCTTATTTCTTAATAAAATAACATAATTCTTTGATAGTTCATCTTGAACTTGTGTTGAAGGCGTTGGAAAACTTCATATGTTTTCTCGATATAATCTAGAACTTATGTAGAAGTGATTTTGCCAATATACCGATTGTGTACCCGACACAACAATCTTATGGAATTAACCTTTCATAATCTGTAGTGTTTGGTTTATAGAGATTATAGCTTTATGCTTTATACTCTGTTTGAACATAACAAGTGATTTTAAGAAATAAAAACTTCATCACAAGTTAAAGGTCATTCGGTTAACGAATGGAAGACATAAAAACTTCATCGTTAAACTAGAAATAGGTAGTGTTGATAAGTTGCTATGAACTTGTAATTAGTATATTTTTACACTAAAGTTGACTGTCTTTTTGTGATAGGAAAAATGACTAATGACAGTCATGTGAATGATGCTGGAAAAGTGTGGCAACAACGAATGTTTCTATAATTAATCATATGAGTGCTCCACAGGGAATGACACTAGCGAAGAAATTCGAAAAATTCATGGATGTTGATTTTAAAAGGTGCCAACAGAAGATGTTCTTCTACCTTACAACCTTGTGTTTTCAATGATTCTCATCTGAAGAAGCTCCAAAATTTCCTAAATAAACATCGGACCAGGAGCGATTTGTTATTATTAAGGCATGGAAACATTATGATTTCCTATGCAAGAATTATATTCTAAGTGGCCTCCAAGATGACTTATACAATGTCTATAGTGGAATGAAGACGTCAAAAGAGTTGTGGAGTACGTTGGAAATAAAATATAAGATTGAGACTGTAGGAACTGAGATGTACTTTGTTGCAACATTTCTTCTGTATAAAATGATTGATAGTAAGTCTATTGTATCTCTAGTACAAGAACTGTAAGTTATCATCCACGATCTCCTTACAGGAGGTATGAGTTCGGTGAATACCTTCTTTGAACATATTAAAAATGTTCTTAATATTAATATGAACTTTACTATAGGTTTGGTTGTGAACGAGGCATTTCAAGTGTTACGCCCCGAATTCTAAACCCCGAACGCTACACAGTGCTCATAATCCTGAGGGACCACAAACTAACCCATGACTAGTACCTGCTGTAATAATTGAATAATAATACTGTATAATGCAAAAAATTTGGCAGAAACTTTCCATAAGGCTCAAAACTGAAATACAACTGTGTAAGGTATAACAATACTAAAACTAAAACAACTGTCTGAAAATACTCTAGTTTGAAAAGCCTTTAATTTATCCGAACTGTGGAGTTGATGGGACAATGCCCCAACTAACTCCATATACTGAAATACTAAATCTAATGCAATAATAAAATAAGGAACATCCTTGAATGATGAGGACTCGCTGCTAAGTCTGCTGCTGCTGGCTGAATATGAATTGCTAAGGGTGCTCAAAAGCCCGTGTGTTTGAACCTATGGTATAAGACACCATAGCGCAAGAGAAAAGTATGCGTTAGTACGTAGGAATGTACTGGTATACTAGATGAGGTAAGGCTAAATTCAAGGGTTCATATGCATGAATAATAACTAACTAAATGATATGCAAGAGCTGGTTTTGCATACATAGAGGATCTATAACTACTGACCATACTGCACATACTATGACTGAGTGTACTAAAATTGAATCTGATAATTGATAACTGATTATACTGATAATCTCAGATCATTGATAATCTGTATTACTGATAATTAAGTTTACTAGTACTGGATTACTAATGACTGTTGTGGGGTCGATCTTATCTAATGGGTGACCTTTGAGATCAGGCCTATATAGTGGGTGATCTATGAATCTACTGATATTGATACTGATTTACTGTATCTAATAGTCCTAAATCTGTAGAATTGTCTGAGTTCTTTACTAAGATGAGTGACTGTATCTGACAGTCCTGATTTATGAAATTATGAACTGAGTTCTATTCTAAAGACTGAGACTGAAACTGAAATTGTGGGAAGTAATGATCGAACTAACATACCCTAAATTTAAACTAGTGGGGTCCAAACTGTAACCCCAGCTGGAAGAGTGTCAGTACCGTGCCACGAGTAAAGACACTATTGTGGTCAAGCTTATCTAACGGGTGACCCCTGGGAGGTAACCAAGCCTTAATTTGACGGGTGACTCCTCATCCTATGCTGACTACGCAGTCCCTGGAGTACAGGAACTACTACTAATGACTCTGCCTAACTAATGGAGAAGTCGTCATCCCTGCTCTCATTCGGTGTTGAATCCTACTCCCAACTGAATAGACACTAAACTGATTCTTAAACTGTACTAGACTGGGATAAATCTATTACCGATCTATCACCTGGCTGATCTAATTGAGTCTATTGGGTTCTGTTGACTGATGGAATACTACCAAATTCTGTTATCTGAATAAATTCCACTGAATTTTTAAACATATTACTAAAACTGGATTGAACAGATTGTGATTATTGAGTTTTCCTAAGTTCTGTAAATGACAGAATTCTACTGATTATGGCATGACTGAGATTACCTTAAAATTGACACTGGCTCTAGCTAATCAGCTAAATTTTTGGGTATTAAATACCCCTCCAAGATTCGATAGCATAGATAATATAAAGCATGAAAATTTTTGAATAACATGGCAATAGTCTATCATTCACAATACAATCAATGAGGCATTTCTTCAAACTTGAAAGTCACGAACTTGAACATGAGCAGGAATGCATATTAGTATGTCATGATTCATTCACTAATGCCTTTAATCAAACACTTAGCATGCATTAAATTGTACATAAATGGGGATCTCATGTTTACATGCTATAATGGCACTACTTTATTCACATAGGCATTTTAGCAAACATATGGGGAACATGCTTTGGTTGCATAATAATTTATTATATATAGGTATCATGGATACATCAATGAACTTCTAACTTGAAGGATTTATCATAAACATCATGCAAATGATCACATAATAGGATCAAATCTTAGAACTTGTAATGTAAAATATGAGTCAACACCCAACAATACATAAACATGAACTTCAGTTTAGGTAAATCATGAAAATTCATAAATAAACAATCTTATACTTTCAAAAGAGATTCTTGGGATGCATGGGTGGAAGATACCCATGAATAAACATCTAACATACCTTAGAGTGTTAATCCTTGAAGGTTCTTGGAGGAATTCTTGAGCCGTGTTCTTGAATTTTGAAACTAGGGTTTCTTGCTTTTGAGAGAGAATGTGATATTAGAGAATAATTGAGTGAATAATGATATATTTAGGTCATTTAGGAATAAATTTCATGTTTAGGGCCGGTATGAGTTATGGAAAAAGTCTAGATTACCCTAGAGATTTAAAAATCCCATAGCTGGAACACCAATTAAAGCTTCCCCGCGACGTGGTAAAAGATTCATCACTATACTCACCGCGACACGGCCTAATCATGGTGAGTTAATGGATTGTCACAATTGCTAAATTGAGCCTCATCACAACGTGGCCTAATCACGATGAGCTACTGGAATTTGACTGTAACTCCCCGCAATTTGGGCTACAAAATAGACCATGATTTCGATGTGTTGTTAATCTCGAAGCCATAAAATCCTATGCCAATACGGCATGTTAATTATTGTGTGGCATGTGAATCCACTCAAGCTTGAATTTAGACCATAGAGGTCCTTCAACTCAAGGAAGAGTTGAAACTATTTCGATCGACTAAGTTTTAGTGGACGTTGTAAAGTGTGTCAGCTTCCATTGACCATAACTCTCTGTATACGTTGAATTAGGAAGCCTACTATGTGTCAAATAATAGGTATTCGAGTTATATTTCCAACGATACAAATTTGGATAAAATCCAACACCCGATCAAGAGGTTATGGCCTCTCAAAGCGATAAGCGTCGCCTAACCAATCACCCATGGCCACTAGAAAGCATAGGAAATAGCCTAGGCCACGCCTATGTAAACATAGGCGATAGCCTAGGCAGCACCTATGTGAACATAGGAAATGGGATGGGCGGCGCCTATGTAAATAATTCTAATGACTTAAACACTCCGTGTTGGGGAAAAAGTGGTCCTTTTCCACCCGTACTTAGCCCTAAAATACAAAATTTAGTTCCAAGGACCCCAAAAAACATATTCATTCATCAAAAGTGCTCAACGATTCTCCTTAGGGTTTAAAAATAAAAATCCAAATAGTTCAAGATTTGACCGTAGGTTTTCAAATATAATTACATATTTGGAATCACCAATCCGCAAGCTTCAAGAAACATCTATTATCCTTGGAAATAGAGGTACGTGGGGTTATCCAAAAATCTCAAGGGTGCAGTTTTTATGAACATGCATGCTTTTAAATGGGGGTTTTCAATCAAATGCTAATAACTTGCTTTCAATATGATTTCTAGGTCATCTTTCTTTATGTCATGTGAATTGTTTTCCTATATACTTCAATGGTTGAAACCATGCATATGTGATTTGATATTTTCCATGGATGTTTAGTAAATATGAATGATAAATTGCTTTCAAATTTCCATGATAATGTCTTGATACCCTATATTATATTGTGATCAACAAAAGAGAGCATGAATTTAAAATAAATATTGTTTACCACTTGTAAATGATGAAGCACCTTGGTTTTTACATGGTTATACATATCTGGAAGTGATATTGAGGACTTGTAAGTCGGGTATGACCATACCCTATAGCACATGATATGCGATTGAATAAGATGAAATTTGAATGCATTGATTTTCCCAAATTAGGACTATAGGTAGGAGCCCGGGCTAAGTGACCTTGGGCACTACCATTGGGCCGAGACACCATGATATGTGATCTTGTGTGTATCTCCCTCACTTATACTCTAATCTCGGTTGCATCCAAGGTTAGACGGTGTAAATTATGTAGGGTTTTCCACCTAGCTCAGTTGCATTTCAATCTTGTTGAGAAACTATTGCATTACACCTATGTGTTTTCAAATGATTTGATACGAAATTTCTTTACAATGGCTCTCAGCTATATATTGTAAAAATATTATGTTTTATTTTGATAGCTCTGCGTGCCAGTACTTTTGTGCTGACCCCCTCCCCTCTGCAGTCTCTCAGGTTCAGAGGCCCAGTCTAGGGGTCAAGAGAATCAGTAGATCATTCAGACAGAATTGCAGAGACAAGTGGTGAGCCTTCTAAGTTTTGAAAGGTCTTATGTCCTGCAGTCCTTTTATTCTTATATTTAGTTTTGGGGTCTACTGGGGGCCTTTTCCCAGTTTATATACGGTTACTTGACTCAGTCATTTGTTGGAGATTTTCGCAGACAGTTGTTTAGAGGTTAATTGATGTTGAGGGAACCTTATCTCCCCATTATTGTTTCTTTTCATATTTATGACCATGTTTCCGAATTATTGTGTTTTTCCGTATTACTTTGATCATATGAATTAGGTGCATGATTACCAGATAGATAGGGGTGTTTCGGGCCTCCATGGTTTAAAATGCTCGTCATGGCCAGGCCCTAGTTTGGGTTGTGACATTGACAAATACCGAAATCACCTTCATCGCGACGCGTTAAGGCTTCCATTTCTATTTTCACCACGATGCATTTGAATCTCGATCACTAGATGGAATGAAAAGTCCAAACACTGTCAAAAATAAACATGTCATAACTTCTCAACCGAGTATCTGATTTAGGCGTGTTCAGTATCGATGGAATGCTTAAAAATATCATCATCAATTTCATAAAAATATGCATATGTACAATGATGGCTCACTAGGCTTAAGTTAGATTGAAACATACTTTTCATGATCTCATAGTAAATATCGTATGATAAAAACCTCATAAATCATCATAAATAACTCAACTCTTCAACTCAAGACTCGGAGTGAGTCGGTAATTCAAGAAACTCAACTCTTATGGACATGGGAGGTTCTTATAACCGATATAAACCATGTGAGCTACCTGGAGTCCAAAGTTTTGCCCTCCTAAGGAGAGAATCCCACATTGGCGGGAGGAGTACAACCTCAATTTAGTGATCACACTCTCATACTCGGCCTCTGGCCCACAAATATCAAAACCAATCCTATGGTGGCACGTAGTTTTGGGAGAAATATCACATTTCCTGCTCGGTGCTAAATACTAATCCGAGACACAAGCTTAGAACATATTAGGAAATCCACCACAAACATCACAAGGGTCTATCATAAAGATCAAATAAAATCTCTTACTCATTTATCAAATCATAATCCATTTTTGAATTCCTAACTCGAAGCAAATGAAATCAATTTTTCTCAATATCAAAATGTATCAATTCATTAAATCATGCCAACATCAATAACTTTGAGGAAATATCAAGGATCATTGTAATAACTCAATCTCATGAATTAATATACTCAATAATCCAATTCATCATAAGGAAGTTTAAAGCTTGACACATATCTTGAAAGAACTTGAAATATAAACTCATGGTAGAAATATGAAATTCACAATATTAAATATGAATTCATAACTTGGGAATATTAAAATAATCATGTATAACGAAGCTTGAACAATTTATATTCTCATAGTATCATGATGAAGTAATTTGGGTATAAACACACTTGCAAAATCATATAAATCTATAAAAGACATCAAAGCTTTGGGCACAAGAACGAAAGGATTGCTCTTGTTCAAGACCCCACATACCTTGATCTTTGAAGTTGGATGAATTCTAGTGCTTGAGACTCTATCCTCACTTGTAATAAATGATTCTTGAAGACCATGCTATAAGGAACTTGTTTCTTGAAGAAATCTTGAAAATTTATGGGTAATTTTTGGAAGATTAATTTTCTTGATTGAAATCCTAATATATATTCTTAAGAAAATTGAATGAGAGAATAAAGAAATTAGAGTTTGGATGGGGATTCTCATATTTATGTAGGCCTCCACAAGATGGGAAAATACCAAAATACCCTTGCAAAAATGTTTCTTAATTGCTGAAAAAATAGCTGACGACATTCGTGACAAGCCGTCAAACTTGTGATAAGTCATCACAAAATGTCGTAACAAAATGTTGGATTTTGTGATTTTCTGCTTAAGGTTGATGACATTAGTGATGAGTCGTCACACTTGTGACGACTTGTTACAAATGTTTTCACTGGGGGTGGAAATCTGCCTAAGGATGATGACATTGGTGATACGTTATCACATTTGTGATGACTTGTCACAAATGTCGTCACTGGGTTTTCCAACCTGACATGCTGGAGTAAAATAGGCATAACTCTTGGCTCCGATACCGGATTTTAGTGAAATTGGTATTGTTGGAATGTTAATTAAATTATGTATCTTTTGGTAGGTCATGAGCTCATTAATTCATTGTATAACGAGAGATATGATTATTTGAAGTTGAATATGGTAATATCCTTCCCAAGAATTCAATCAGTAAGGAATGTTTTGATTCACCTAATCGCTAGGACATCTTTGAGGCCTTAATACACATCACCCTTGATCAGAAAACAAAAAAAGCACTATAATTTACTTCTCATGAGCTTGAGTCATGGTTTCTCTATTGGTTAGAGTCTCGGGGTATTACAATATCTCCTCCTTGGAAACATTCGTCCTCGAATGTTACCAAATAGGCCAAGAACAAGAGAAAATAAGGATGTATAGCTGGAATGACTTGCTCAAAGGATTTACTTCACTCTATACCTTTTGATACCATACAAAATGCACAAATTCGTTATGGAAGTAGAAACACAACTGAATTTTTAATAAGAAGGGGCAGAATTAAGAAAGAATGGTACCTTCTACTCGCTCTGAACTCATAGAAAAGAGGTGAGGGTACTTCGCTTGCATATCAGCTTTGGCTTCCCAAGTATCACTGTCAATATATTGATTTCTCCAAAGTACTTTAACCAAAGGAACTTCTTTATCCCTTAGCCCATGGATTTGAAATTCCAAAATCTCAATTGAAAACTCCTTAAATGAAAGGATATCCTAAATATCCAAGCTTTCGAAAGGATCAACCACAACAGAATCACCAATACATTTCTAAAGCATAGAAATATGAAATACCAGATGAACGCTAGACAACTCTGTGGGTAACTCCACCTCATATGCTACTTTCCCAACACTGCTCAAAATCCTATAAGGACCAACATAACGGTGTCTAAGCTTTCCTTTCTTCCCAAATCTCTTCACCCCATTCATGGGTGAAACCTTTAAGTACACCAAATCATCAACATTAAACTCAAGATCTTTTCTTCTCACATCCACATACGACTTTTGATGACTTTGAGCGGTCTTCAATCTTTCTTTGATCAACTTCACTTTTTCCATAGCCTCGAACACAACATCATACCCAATCACAACTGCTTCTCCTACTTCAAACCAACCTATAGACGATCTACATCTTTTCCTATACAAAGCTTCGAACGAGGGCCATTTGAATACTAGTATGGAAACTATTATTATACGCAAATTCGATCAATGGCAAGTGCTAATCCCAACTAACTTTAAAATTAAGTGCGCATACCCTCGACAAAATGATGGTAGTAACCAGCAAGACCCAAGAAACTCCTAATGTCAGATGGGGTGGTAGGTCTAGGCCAATATTTGGCAAATAGTTGACGATCTATAAGAGTTTGAAAGATAATTCTAATATGGTCGGCAAGATCATCCTCTCTTTGGGAATACACAAGAATATCATCTATGAATACAATGACAAATATATCAAGATATTGCTTGAACACTCGATTAATAATGTCCATGAAAGATGCTGGAGAATTGGTTAACCCAAAAGAAATGACAAGAAACTCAAAGTGACCATAACAGGTTCGGAAGGCTGTCTTTGGAATATCACACTCTCTCACTTTAAGCTGATGATAAAAGGACCTAAGTTCCATTTTTGAGAAGTAGATCGCACCTTGTAACTGATCAAATAATTCATTAATTCGAGAAAGAGGGTACGTGTTCTTGATAGTTACCTTGTTGAGTTGACGGTAAGCACATACGCAATGTACCATCTTTCTTAGGCACGAATAGAATAGGTGCACCCCATAGGGAAACACTAAGTCTGATAAAGCCTTTGTCTAAGAGATCTTTGAGTTGCTCCTTCAACTCTTTAAGTTCTGTGGGAGCCAAAAGATATGGAGAAATAGAAATAGGATAAGTGTTGGGAAGGAGATCAATCCTTAATTCTATTTCTCTATGAGGTGGGACCCCTGGGAGATCTTCCGGGAAAATACCAGGAAACTCATTAACAATGGTAATTGATTAAATAGTTAGAGTCTCAAACTTAAGCTCTTTAACTCAAACTAGGAGATAGATGAAACCCTTAGAAATCAACTTCCTAGCCTTGAGGTTGGATATGAAATGACTCTTCGGAGTTACAGAACCCAAGACCTCTCAAAAACAAGCTCATCAAGAAATTGAAACTTGACCACATGGGTATGACAATCTAGAGACGCATAACACGAGTAAAGCTAATCCATACGTAGAATGACATCCAAATCAACCATATCTATCTCAATCAAATCAGTATATATAACCAAATGAAGGACAGTGATAGGACACTTCTTATACACTCGCTTAGCAATAACAGATTCTCCTACTGAGGTAGAAACTAGAATAGGCTCAGGAATCCGTTTAGGGCCCATCTCAAAACTTACAGCAACCATAGGTGTCATATAAGAGAAACTTGAACCAGGTTCCATCAATACATACACATCAAAATGAAAGAAACTAGCATACTAGTGAAAAAATTTGGAGAGTCCTCCTGCTTCTAAAGAGGTAGTATAGCATAGAAGCAATTTCGTGTGAAATGCCAGCAGTACTAGAATAGGAGCCCTGAGGAGGAACTAGTTGACTACAGGAGTGGAGACACTGGCAGCCTGACTCTAGGGAGTATCTCAACTCCTCTGTATAGCATACGGACAATCTCTAAGTCGGTGGCCCAAGTTTCCACAACCAAAGCAACCCCTCTGATCAACAAAACACTCGCTAAAATAATCTCTACCATACTTGGCACATGAAGGAGGACGAGGTCGGTTACCTACACTTTCTTGAGACCTGGATGGGATAGGACTATTCCCCTACTTCTTCTTGCTTCTAGGTGTAAAAGCACTAACTGAGGAAGGCGTGCACATAAACAGACATCTATAGAATTGAGGGAAGTTCCCTCTATGGAATCTAGACTTACTGAATCCCTACTGCTTTGATCTAACTCTTTTATTCCCTCTTAATCTCTCCCTCTCTTTTACCTTATCAGCTTCAATCTGTTGGGCATGTATCATAAACTGAGAAAGGTCTATCTCCCTATTAAGCATAGTAGATCTACACTCTTTCTTAACATAACTCAACACAACGGTGACGAACTTACTTATGATGGTCCTGAAGTCAGCCATCATACTAGGAGCATATTTGGATAACTGATTGAATCTAAGACAATACTCCTTAATACTCATGGAGCCTTATCTCAAATTCATGAATTCCTCTATCTTTCCTTCCCTCATCTCAAGAGGAAAGAATCTATCCAAGAATGCATCCTGGAGTAAATGCCAAGTCATGGGAGCGGCATCCTCCCCTCTACTCATCCTCCACATCTCAACCCAATCATATGCAACATCTTTTATTCGATAGGCAGCCAATTCAACACTCTCCTCCTCAGTAACATACATAATTTGGGTGATGTTTCTCACTTCATCCAAGTACATATGTAGGTCTTCACCTACCTTCGACCTATAGAACTCAGGTTGATTCATTCATATAAAGTCACGAACTTGAGCTGCAATAGAATTATTCTCTTACGGGGGAGAAACAATAGCCTGAGTGTTAGCTTAAGCATTGGCGGTAGCTTCCTGGGCTAGCACCTAAAATGCTACCCGAAATTCCACATGAGACACATGCTCTTTCAAGGGTTCAATGGGTTGAGGTTGCTCGTTGTTTATACAAGCTCGACGAGGAGGTATTTTATTTTATTAGAGAGCACGAGTTAATCACAGATAAAGAGACAGTTGTAGTCACGATAAACTTTAGAAAGAAAGAAATGACTTTTCCTAAAATGTTCTGTAGCCTCTTGATCATACATGGGGCGTGCTACACACCAATAATCAAAACTCTATGTAACACGGCTTGTGAGACTCACTAGGACTTTTTAAACTTATACTCTAATACCAAGCTTTTAACACCCCAAAAATTCATTACGAGAAGCCACATGGTGCCTAGGGATACACATAGCCCCAAGATAACCCTCAGATCCAAACACTACCTCAAGGAATTAAATTCGACAATAGTCATGCATAACAAAGAGATATACCACATTGGGTTGAAAAAAAATATTAAAGAATACTAGACTATACAATAAAAATATATTGAATGTCTATACATACCCACCCTCTAGTCTGAAAAAGCCTCTATACATCAAATTCAAGGAGCTATTGGGACTACCCCCTAACTGACTCAAATAGTACTGAAAGCCATAACAACAGAATGATATCATACAAAATATACACACTGTCCTCAAATAATGAGGACTCACGATTGAGGGAATGTAGTTGAGGCACACGAGTATTGCTAACATGGCTGCGGCTAAGTACCTAAACCTACATTACGAGAAAATGTAGCCCATAGGAAAATATGTAGGTCAACACTCTGGAATGTACTGAGTATGTGAGGGTGCATGCAACAATGCAAATATCATCATCAATTTTATAAAAATATGCATATGTACAATGATGGCTCACTTGGATTGGGTTAGATTGAAACATACTTTTCCGGATTTCATAGTAAATAAATCCTATGATAAAAACCTCATAAATCATCATAAATAACTCAACTCTTCAACTCAAGACTCGGAGTGACTGAGTAATTCAAGAAACTAAACTCTTATGGACATGAGAGGTCTTTATAACTGACATAAGCCATGTGATCTACATGGAGTCCAACATTTTGTCCTTCTAAGGAGAGAACCCCACATTGGTGGGAACATTGTAATCTTGCCTGGGAATACAACCTCAATTTAGTGATCACAATCTTATACTCTGCCTCTATCCCACAAATATCAATACCAACCCTACGGTGGCATGTAGTTTTGGGGGAAATACCACATTTCTCACTCGGTGCTAGATACTACTCCCAGACACAAGCTTAGAAAGTGTTAGGAAATGCACCACAAATAGCACAAGGGTCTATCATAAAGGTCAAATCAAATCTCTTTCTTATTTATCAAATCATAATCAATTTGTGGATTCTGAGTTAATTCTGCGATAATCTTAGTCGTGCTACGATCGATGAATTTCCGATGATTTGAGAACATAACATGAATTCCATGAGAACTTAGTATGTGGGGTTTTGAACAAGAATATCTTTTCATTCTTGTGCCCAAAGAATTGATTTTATCATTGGAATTTCATGATTTTGTAAAGTGGGTAAATACCCAAGATGTTTTAACGGAGAATTATGAGGTTATGAAAAATATAAATTGTTTAAGCTTTGATGTACATGATTACTTTATTATTCCCAAGTTATGATTTGATATGGTGAATTTCATATTTCTACCATGAGTTGATAATTCAATTATTTTCAAGATATGATTTATGGAGGTTTGAATCGTCCAATATTGGTATACATAATAACCTTATTATCTTGTTTTCTTGAATTGAGATTTTATGCTATAAATTGCATACCACTACTATAAAATTATTTTTTTGAGGATTCTTGATATAAGAGCCATGATTTGAGTTACATTACAACATACAAAATCTTACTATGATTTGAAGATCTTAAATGCTTTTCAAAAGCTATTGTCATGATTTGAATATTGGAATAAAAGAAAGATCATTTGAGAATATTTATTTGCATCCGTAGAGTCGGGATGATTTATATTGACTTTAAGCTTGCAGAGACGAAATACTCTGTTATTGATACCATGTTGATATTGAGAAAAATTAAAATATTTTGAGCTAAAATGTGTTGAGTTAGGAATCCACAAATTGATATGATTTGATAAATGAGAAAGAGATTTGATTTGGTCTTTATGATAGACCCTTGTGATGTTGTGGTAGATTTTCTAACGCGTTCTGAGCTAGTCGGGGAGTATTACTTAGCACCGAGAGGGAAATTTGGTATTTCCCCAAACCTATGTGCCACCATAGGGTTGTTGATGATGATATTGTTAGCCAGAGAGCTGAATTGTGATGATGAAAGCTTTAAGGTTGTACTCCCTGGCAAGAGTACAACATTCCCACCAATGGGAGTGCTCTCCCTAGAAGGGAAAACGTTGGTATTCCACGTGGCTCACGTGGATTTCTTGGTTATAGGAAATGCCCCTGTCCATAAGAGTATGTTTCTTGAAACTATCGAGTCGCTCGGAGTCTTGAGTTGATGAGTTTGGTTATCTATGATGAGCCATGAGAATTTATGATGAATATTGATGATTTTATAATGATTTATGGGATTTTACTTATGTTTTCCTCTCTATAATATTATGAGAAGTATGGATAATGAAATTCAAGCCATGTAAGTCTTCATTTTCTATACGCATGTTTTACGAAGTCAAAGATATTATTCAAATTATTGCGTGCACCCCCACATATTTAGTTGCTTATGAGGAGTCATGGTGAGTTATGTAACTACTTCCCACGGTTTCTGTGTCAGTATAAATCTTCAGGAGTTAGGGGTGTGAGTATATTCGATTGATCAGTATTGGTATCCTATAGTTCAGTAATGTAGTACCCCAGTACATAGTGAGTTCCAAGGACAGTAAAGTGGTATCCGAGATGTGGTGTCTGGAGTCGTTATAATTGTTATAGTGGTTGTGAACTGTGCATTCATATATGTGTACTCATTCGTTATTCTCATGATTATTCTGTTGATTAAATGTTCATGCATAAGCCCTTGCATTTAGCCTTCCTTGCTTGCATACTCAGTACATCTTAGTGCTGACGCATTCGCGCTATGGTGTTCTTTTATTTTGGGGCACCATAGGTTCAGAGGATTGAAACTTGGAGCATATTATAAGTCACTTGTCTAGCAGCAGTGGGTGCAGCAGTCAGTCCTCATCATCCGAGGATGTTGTGATTTTAGTAGACGGAGTTAGTTGGGGGAATTATCCCTTCAACTCCTCAGTTCAGGCAGTGTAGAGGCTTTTCTGATAGATGTATTAGTGTGTGGTTTAAGGTATTGTATATTTCTATATGTTTGAACCTTATGGCAAGTGTTAGCCAGCTGCTCTTTCATTCTGCTGTATACCAAATTCACTAGACCATCCTTTTGTACTTCTCTAAGAAAATATAGCTTCACATTGAAGTACTTGGTCTTTATATGAACGACTAGATTGTGAGAAATAGCAATGGCAACCTGGTTTTCCACAAATATCTTAGTTCTTTTGTTCATCTACAAAACAAGATCACAAAATATTTTCCTTATCCATAAATCTTGATTGACCGCAACGGTCGCAACAACGAATTCTAACTTTGCAGTTGATTGAGCAACAATCTCTTATTTTTTTGAACACAAAGAAAAACATCTAGCGCCAAAAATAAAACAATACCCTAAACTACTTTTCATATCATCAGCAGAACCACTCCAATAAATGTCAAAAAATCCCTGAAGTTTGAAATTCTGACACTTGCTAAATTTAACTCCATAATGTATGGTTACTTTGACATATCTGAGCACTCTTTTTGTAGCTTTCATATGCAATTCACTTGGAGAATTCAAAAAGTATGATAGTACACTTACAACATACAATATATCTGTCTTTGTTGCTGTAAGATACATTAAACATCCTATCATTATCATGTAGCTTCCTTCTTGTACACATTCAACGCCATATACTTCTTTGTCTACTTTCTTTGATTCATAGGCGTGCTCATACTCTTGTATTCTTTCATTCTAAATATTTTTAGAATCTCCTTCAAGTATTTCTTTTGACAAACAAAGACTTCATTCTGAGTTTGCTTAATCTACATTCATAGGTCATCTCTCCAAGATTGGTCATCCCAAAAACTTTCATCTCCTCCTTGAAGTCTTCAATCAATGCTATATTATTTCCCATCACAAGTAAATAATCAACACACAGAGAAATAATGATAATGTTAGAGACAACTTTCTTGACATAAAGAGTCGATTCCCTTAAGCTTCTTTTGAAGCCTAAGTCTTGAAAATGGTTATCCATTTGGCTATACCAAGCTCTAGGATCTTTCTTTAACCCGTACAAAGCTTTATTTAATAGATAAACCATATTTTCATGTCCTAGTACACCAAACCCTTTTGGCTGCTCAACATATATTTTCTCTTGAAATAGACCATTCAAGAAAGCAGACTTCATGTCTATTTGAAAAATCTTCCAACTTTTTGGTGCCATTATTGCCAAAAGAATTCGAATTATATCCAATATAGCAATTGGGGCAAAAGTTTAAGAAAAATATAATCACCAAACTTATGCGTATCCCTTCACCACCAATCTATATTTGTGCTTGTTTACAGAGCCGTCTAGATTGAGCTTTGTTTGAAAAATCAATTTAACTCTAATCACTTTTCTATCTTGCGATCTTTCTACTAGCTTCAAAGTTTGGTTCTTTTCTATCATGGAAAACTCCTTCTTCATTGCATCTGTCCATTTTTGATCAATTTTTGCTTCTTTGTATCATGTAGGTTTAAAAATAGTAACATTACAGCTCTGATAAATATCAGAGAGTGACCTTATTCAAATAATAGGTTGATCATCCACCAATTATCATAATCAAACTTTGAATTGTCATTTGGAACTCGAGACTCCTCAAAGTTCCAGTCCCATTGCTCATCCTCAAGGAAGTGAACGTCTCTACTTGTCATAATATTGCTCGATTGAATTTGAAAGATCTTGTAAAATTTAGACAATAAGATACAGCAAATGAAGATTCCCAAATATGCCTTCTTATCTAACTCGTCTCTCTTAACCTGTGGAACATAAGAGAAATATAGACATCCAAATATCTTGATGTTTTTAAAATCAAGTTTGAAACCATAACTTGTCTCGAATAAAGTTTTCCCTTCCATTTCTTGTGTAGGCAGTCTATTTAGCAAGAAAACAGCTGTGTTTGCTGCTTCTGCCAAAAACATTTTTTGGCAGATCTTTGTCCTACAACAAGCATCTTGACATCTCTATAATTGTTCTATTAGTTCTATCACTAACTCTATTTTGTTGTGGAGAGTAAAGGATAGTTAGTTGCTGTTGTATTCCAGTTTTTTCAAAAAAAGAATTGAACCTATAGGATGTATATTCAATTTCATTAGATGATCTAATAACTAGAACTTTGCACCTACTCTGATTCTCTATCCAAGCTTTGAACTTTATGAAAATTCCAGCAACTTTGTACTTAAACTTCGTAAAATAAATCCAACACATTCTTGTTAGATTATGAATGTATATAATATAATACCTGCTGCCATTAAGCGATGAAGTTCTTTGCGATCCACAGAGATTGGTATAAATGAGCTGCAACTTCTCTGTAGCTCTCCGTGTGGAAATTTCTACTGGAAGTCTAGTTTGGTTGCCAAGAAAAAAAGCCTTGCATCTTGAGATATGCTCGTCTAAGTTTGGTAAACGATTTTCCATTTTGCTCTTTTGCATAAACAATAGAGCTTTGTGATAAAAATGTCCCAACCTTTTGTGCCATGTTTCTGCAACTATGGACTAACTGGGAAAAGTTATGTGGTCCTCATCTAATGGATTTAAGGAAAAACTTTTTTAATGCATTTTAATTTTGAACATTTCTTGACCACTAGGATCACTGATTAGACACACCTTGTCTTCAATTAATAATTTGAATCCATTTTCCAGTAGTTGTCCAACACTTGAAAAATTTTGTTCTAGTTCAGGAACAAATAAAACTTCAAAAATAAGTTTTGTAGCTTCATAACTCTCAATTGCTACGGTCTAGTTTTTTGTCACAGGGAGGTATTCTTTATTTCCAATCCTGACTCTTAATTTAATTAATCTGTCAACCTCTCTAAAAAGATTTTCATCACTAGTCATGTGGTTTGAAAAACCACTATCAATAAGCCATCTTTCACTTGAACTTTTGCTTGCGTAATAGGTAGCCTCAAACAATTGCTCTTCTCATTCTTAGTCTGAAAATTATGCTTCATTTTGTTGTTGTAAACCTTTCTCATTGTAGATAATCTTGGCATGACCAAGATTTTGACACTTTCGGTATTTCACATTAGGCTTTCTCCAACACATAAAGTGTGGATAATTTCTCCTTCCACAATGTTGACAAAAAGGATATTTTCCTTCTATGTTGTTACCAGTGGCGGTAGCATTTTTTGCAAATGTAGCTTCATAGTTTTAATAATTTCCTTTCTTTCCTTTGCCTTTATTAACCTTAATAGCACATGAACCAAACTGTAGCTTTGCTTGTAGGGCTACCTCGATGGATCCCTCTTGCCTTATCATCCTTCATTATTTTTGTGCCTGCGGAGCACTCAATAACTCTACCAAGCTAAGCTTTGACAGATCTTTAGTATTCTCCAATGAAGTAATAGTTGCCTTATATCTTTCAGGTAAGGTTAAAAGTATGTTTTGAACTATTCTATTGTCATTAAGTTTAATTCCAAGGATCCTTACCTTATTTTTAATCAGAAGTAACTTGTCAGAATAATCCTTAATGGTTTTGGATTCCTTCATTCTCTGCATCTCGAATTCTTTGAAAAAGTTTAGCACTTTCATTCCTATGATTCTTTCATCTCCCTCATACTCTTTCTTGAGGAAATCCTAAATTTCTTTGGCTGATTTACATATCATTACTCTATTGAAAATGGTTGTAGAAACTGCAGCGAAGAGACTTTGTTGTCTTCCTCTCCATGTGATCTTTAATCTAAGCCATGGTTGGATTTTCTGGCAAAGGAAGCACTTCAAAGACTTCCTCGACAGCCTCCCACAAATCGCAGGCCTCCAAATTATACTAATTTGTAGATATTTACAGAGGAAAAACATACAACAAATAAAGAGGAAAAGAGAGATGTATTATTATGCTAGAAAGAAGCTGTTTGAATACAAAAAATCCTAATAAACTGCAGTGACTAATGCAGTAACTCAAAAAAACTGAACTACCTAATAAATAGGAGCTAAGTCCACCAATAGATAAATGCCCAAAGACTAGGAAAATCATAACTGAAAAACTAATACAAAAAAATCTATCATCTAGAAATAGAAAACCACATCAAACGCCATATAATCATGCCAATCCAGTATTAGTTAATAGCTCATGAGGTAGATTTCAACAAATTCGGATGTGAATTACCTTGGCGGCAGTATATGGTCTTGAAGTCCATCTAATGCATGTGAAAACAACATTCCTAAATGGAGAATTGAAGGAAGAAATTTACATAGAACAGTCTGAGGGCTTTGTGGTTCCAGGTAAAGAAAATAAGGTGTGTAAACTTGTTAAGTTACTTGGACTAAAACAAGCACCAAAACAATGGAATGCAAAGTTTGACCAAACCATGTTGGCAAACGGTTTTAAGATAAATAAATGTGATAAATATGTTTACATTAAATACACTCCAAATCACAAGGTCATTATTTGTTTTTATGTTGATAATATGTTGATAATATGTTGATCATTAGTAGAGATATTTCTGACATTAATGCTACGAAATGAATGCTTGAGAGCAAGTTTGATATTAAAGACATTGGACTTGCGGATGTAATCTTAGGAATAAGAATCCATAAAATTCCATAAGGGTTGGCATTGTCACAATCTTATTACATTAAAAAGGTACTTGACAAATTTAAGTATTTGGAAATTTGTATTTCCAAGACTCCATTGGACATGAGCTTTGCACTTGAAAATAATAAAGGTAAAAGTGACTCACAGCTAGACTACACAAGAGTGTTGGTATGTTTAATGTATATAATGAATTGTACACGACGATGCATAGCATGTGCTATTAGTAAGTTGAGTTGGTACATGAGATTAATCCTAATAAAACTCATTGGATGGCAATGAAAAGAGTTTTGGGGTATCTTAAATACACTCAAGACTATACTTTGCATTATAATAAATATCCTATGGTACTTAAAGGATATATTGATCCAAATTGGATCACCGAATAGAATGAAGTAAAATCTATGATTGTATATTTATTTACTATAGGTGGAGGAGCAGTCTCTTGGAAATCTTCCAAACAGACATGTATTACTCACTCCACAATGGAATCTGAGTTTATCGCATTAGATAAAGCTAGTGAAGAAGCTAAATGGCTCCAGAATTACTTGGAAGATATTTCTTAGTGGCCCAAATCATTGGCATAAGTATGTATACACTGTGTTTGTCAAGCACCAATAGGTAGGATAGGGAGCATGATATACAATGGTAAATCCTGTCACATAAGACAAAGACATAATATCGTTAAAGAACTTCTCTCTAGTGGAATTATCACTTTTGACTAAGTAAAGTCAAAGGATAATCTTTTGGATTCACTTACAAAAGGCCTATATAGTGAGTTAGTTGAGAGACCATCCAAGGGAATGGTTTTATGGCCTAGGACAAGTTAGCATGGTGGTAACTCTACCTAGCGAACTAGAGATCCCAAGAGCTAGGTTCAAGGAGATCAAACAAAGTTGTGTCTGATAGGTTTAAATATGCCCAACCCAGTATCATGATATAAACAATGTTTAGTAAAAAAGGATAAGACTTATAGTATGGAGTCTTTTAATCATTAACTAAATTTGGAAGATTTCACCAAATAGTTTAATCTATAGGATTGAACATTTAGAAATCACCTATGTGAGGGTGAAATGAAAGCCGCTTCAAGAAGAATGTTGGTAAGTGGCTACTCTCTAAGATCTCAAGAATCTGGGACATGTTCATGGATAAAACGAATAAAAATTGGGGAACCATAAACAATAAAAGGTTGGTTATGTGCCATGTTGTAACACCCCGTACTTTTTCTAGCTTAAATTTGTTCCTAGAATGTTAAGGGTGAGCTTAAAAAATGAATAAAATTTATTTCATATGGTATTTTCCAGATTTAGACCTTCCATTGTGTGGATAGTTGAATAAGATTTCCATCGACATAAATTCACCTAAATTCGATGCTCGGTTCAGAAGTTATGGTGATTTTAGTAAAGCAGTGTGCCATCTGGTCTAGAACCGCATCACAGTAAGGGATAAATTCCCATTTGTCAATTCCAGAGGACCTTTGTGATAATATCATATTGCGGAGGAGCCCAATTTCCCAGTTGTCCATTTCCAGTAGGCCAACGAAATTGTACCTCATCGCGCTAATGGTAAAAATGGTATTTCTATAGTGCACAACGATAGCTTCGCGTCGCGAAAAACTTCCAGCTCCCAATTATCCAATTTTTAGTGAGCCACTGCAATAGAGGTGTGTCGCGATGGCATGCAGGTTCAGAATTTTTTTCCTTATTCCAGTTCCATTCAAATATTAAAAGGGAAACTTTGGTCAATTCCCAAGCCTTAATCCATCCAAAACAAAGAATTAAGCATATCCTAAGCACTTTATGTATAATTTCATCCTTTTTTTCTCAAATAAAAATCGTAGAAATCAAAGGCTTCTTCTCCAAGAAATAAATTCCACCATTGTTTCTTCAAAAATCTCCAAACTGAGGATTCCTAAAACAAGATAATCATGAACTCATTTTCAAGAACATAAGTAAGAATCAATTATTCAAGATTCTTCATCTAATAATCTACCAAGGTTTGTGGGGTTAAAGAACAAGGATCTTCTTCCATCCTTGTGTCCAAAACCATGTTTTAATTACAAATTCATATGATTTTGAATAAATATCCATGCGATTTGAATTAGGGTTCATGCTCATTATTGCTATTTCCAAGATTATGAGTTTTTGAGAGATTTTGAAGATAAATTGAATGTTTATTTCCATATTTTCGTGCCTATTGCAGTAATTTCCAGATTTTGAGATGAATTATCATTGTTTCCATTATAAAGCAAGATTACTACGCTGTTTGACATGATTTTGATGAATGAGTTACTAAGCTCAAGTTTATATGCTGATATTTTAAGAAAGATGATGCTTTAAACATCTGACGATCAAATTATTTATGAATTTTAAATAAACTTTTGATATTTTGATCCTCAAATATGTTTTGGAATCCACTTTATAGATTTATTACAAATTACAAAATTTAGATCAGCTTTATTTATAGAATGGCTTAGATAAAAGCATAATTGGTTTCGTAATGAACCATTATTCCAGATATTAAAGTGGATTACCAACAGAATGATCATATAAATTAAATGAAGTAGTATTTAGCAACGATCAGGAAGTGTGGGATTAGTGTGCCCTATCTTCTACACAATAACGTAGACAACGTAGGTACAAATTATGATATTATTCCCATACCAATATGGGTGATAGTTACAGATGTGATCCTTAGCTCAGGTTATACTCCTTGGCAAGAGTATGACACCTCTCCCGACATTGTATCCATGTTAGCTCATATGGTTTATGTTGGTTAGAAGAACCTCCCTACAAAATATGGATAAAAGAACAGAATAAAAGAAAAGATTTTAACAAAACTAAGTGTAAAGGCTCTCAATTTTACTCAGATTATACTTTACAGAAAAATAATAGTTACAGATTTTAGCTTTCAGATTTCAGATTTAGAAGTGATCTCTTTTTACACTTAGACAGTATGATTTACAGACAAAACATTAGTACAGCTTTCAGAACTAAATGTTATGACTCACTAGATTTACAAAGTATGATTGTTATTCATGATTTCAGATTTCAGTATTTCAGACATTCCAGCTTATATGAGTCATTTACATTTAGCATGCTTTGTTTTGCAAATTATGATGATGAGATGATGTGTTACTTATGCATTTCACCCCCATATACTTAGTACATCCTTAAAATACTAATCCACATATACATCTATGTGCTACATTATCTCATAATGTAGGTTCAGGTGCTCAGTATCAACAGCGTGAGTAGTTCGAGCATCTCCATCTACATCCGATAGTTGGTGAGTCCTCATAGTTTGGGGACATATTCATTCATATTTTTTAGCTTTTTTATTTACATGCTTCATTACTATTTTTAGACAGTTCGAGTTAGTTGGGGGTTTATCCCAGTGACTCTCTAGTTATTAGTAGTAGAGGCTTGTATGACTGCTAGATGCGATTCAGACTTACAGTATTAATTTTTAGACATTACATTCAGATTATTCTCAGCAATCTCAGATAGTTTTCTGCATTTAGTATGACTTTTATGTCTATATTTCCTTTATTATGAGATTTAGATATAGTGAAAGGCAGAAAGGGTTAGCTTAAGGATACTCATAGTCTTGAGTACCATGCAACGTCTCGGGATTAGATTTTGGGGTGTTAAACACATGTTTTCTAGGTGTACATTAGAGTTAGATGGTTTAAAGATATCAGATCTACTGATTGATGGAGTACATTCGATGCATGTTCACTATGGAAAGTTTAAAGGAAAACCCTCTTATAAAGATGCAATCAGTCTTTGCTTGCTGATCACATACTTGTCCATAAAGTTTTGAAAAGAATAGCCATTCCCTATTGAAGTGGGGGATTGTTGGGTTCAAGTTGAATTTGTAAATGGAAAATGGAGGGAATTAGTAGAGGGAAAGTTAAATCACACCTAAAAGAAAAGTATGCTTACAATAAGGAAAGACTACTAATTCTTCCACATTGGTGAGATAATGAAAATTTCATGTGTTCTTATTAAGAAACACAATTCCACATGGATTGTAAGGAAAGAACCAAGAGGTGCCTCGCACCGTCGTCGTCGTTGCTCGCTCGGCTCGGCTTTGGATTTTGATTTTGATTTGTCAAATGATCGGTTAATGATATTAATTTTTTGGACCAAATTAATTTAATCCATGGAAAAAAAATATTTTTCCCTATTAACATGCATGCAGAAACACTAAAAGGTCAAATCTTCGAGTAAAAAACACACTGTTTAGAGAAAATGGATGACTATTAGGATGGTTGTGAACATTTGAAAAAAACATACTGATTTGAATTAACAGACATGACTATTCAAAAATATTACACCTTTCCAATGAACCATTGCCTCTTTTTCGAAAGGGGTACTTCATGGCTATTTAAACCTACATTTTTCGCAGGTTGTACATGAAATTTATGCATAGCAAAATCATTTCTCTGGCTTCTAAAAACTCTGTATAATTATATAGTTGAGCGATTTCAAAGAAAATTAGAAGGTTTGTGGTACCACTATACTCTGATTGTGAAGCCATTTTATGCTGGGAGGAAAAATTCTACAACCTCGGATACTTGAGGGGAATTAATTCCTTAAGGATACTTCATGAATTCGGAGGACTTGGCTTTATTTTGTTTCATCTTATTTCTTAATAAAATAACACACTTTTTTAATAGTTCATACTGAACTTGTATTGAAGGTGTTGGAAAACTTCATAAGTGTTCTTGATATAATCTGTAACTTGTTTTGAAGTGGTTTTTCCAACATAAAGATTGTGTACCCGACACAACCAGATATTTATGTCGAGCTCTACATAAAGCTTCTATTAGTAGATCAGCTTGTTGAGACTTGGTAAAAACATACTCAGTTCTAATCATACCATTCTAAATTTCTCTCATAAAAAATGGCAGTTAATCTCTATATGCTTTTTCCTTTCATGAAATACTAGATTTGTGGCTATTTGCATAGTTGCCTTGCTATCACTATTTACTTGAACTAGTAGACTCACTTGCACTTCCATCTCTTCGAGTATTCTAAGAATCCATAGAAATCAACAACTGCAAAGGCTAAGCTCTTGTATTAAGCTTCAATAGAGCATGTAGACACTGTGTTTTTGTTCTTAGACTTCCAAGAGATCAAACAGCCACTTAGTTTTGTCATAAATGCTATTAAAGACTTTCTAGAGTTTGGGCAGGCTGCCAATCCGCATCACAATAGGCTAATACTTGTTCTTTTCTACTGCTTGATAGTAGGATTTCTTGTCTAGATTGTTGTTCGACATACCTTACTATCCTAATTGCAACTTCTAGATGAGACTTCTTAGGTTGTTGTAGAAATTGGCTAAGAGTTTGTACATTGTATGCTATGTTTGGCCTAGTTATAGTTAGGTTAAGAATCTTTCCAATAAATTGTTTATATGCTGCTACATCTACTTCAAAACCAATAACACTTCTACTTGAATTTTTGACATAATCATCCACTTATTTGGTAGACAATCTAATTTTTTTGTTTCTAATTGTGTAGATATCAGTTTTGCAGCCCTTAAACTTGTTTTAGCTATCAACTCTAAAGATAGTTTCTTTGATGCATTAGTATACCTGAGTTTGATCTTGTAGACTCAATCCAAGAGAATATCTTAGAGCCTTTAAATCATTCATTTTGAAAGCTTGACTTATTCCTGCCTTAGTTTCTTGAATCTGTTACAGGTTGGTACAAATAATCAGGTAATCATCAACATATACAAGTTTAACTGTTAGATCACTTCCATTTTTCTTCAAGAATAATGAATGATCATATTTACTCTGTTTAAAACCAAACTGAAGAATTGCTTGCCGTAACTTTACACTACATTGACTTAGAGCATGTTTTATTTCATACAAGGAGTTAAGAAGCCTAGATACTAGTATTGTCTCCCCTGGCTCATACAGCATTATGGAAACTCTATATATTTCTCATTATGTAGTTTACCACAAAGAAAATCACTGTACACATCCATTTTATGGACATGCCAATGTCATATAGAAGCAACTGCTAATATAGACCTGATTTTTAGCATCTTGAGTACATGAGAAAATATCTCCTAATAATCCCTTCTTGATGGTTGAAACCTTTTGCTACTAGCCTAGCTTTGAATCTTTCAATTTCACCAATATTTTGAATATGATCACAAAAACCCTCTCACAAACTATAGCTCGTTTTCCTTCAGGTAGTGAAAAACTATTATAAACTGCAACACTCAGATGAATATTATTGAAGAACTATTTTATTGTACATCATGCTATCAGAATAAATGTAGTAGTACAACTGAAATAAAAAATGGACTGCTAAATGACTGCATACATGCCTAGAAAATAGGAACAACTATACTAGGATAATGACTAAAAAAATTGTTATTCTTAAAAATCTGCTAAGGACTTTTGACCCATTCCTAACAAATCTGCTAACATGAAATGACTTTATATTGAAGTTCTTGGTCCTTTTGTGTATCACAGGATCTTTGGATATGGATATGGTATCTTGATTATCAAAAAATATTATTGTACTTTCTTCATGTTCTAGCTACAGATTAATCAAAACTTTCTTGAGCCATACTGCTTGATTAACAGTAGTTTCTGCCGCTATGAATTTTGCTTCAGTTGTTTATTGTGCTATTGTTTCCTATTATTTTTAGCACCATGAGAAACACCCTGATCCAAAAGTCAAGTACTAACTGGAAGTCCTTTTATATCACCATTTCAGTTGCCCCAACCACTATCAGAATATCCACACAATTTGAAGTTTTGACTTTTGATAAATTTGATGCCATAGGCTAGAGTTCCTTTAAGATACCTAACCACTCGTTTGGCATATCATGACCAATTTACTTGTATAATTTAAAAACCTAGATAAAATGCTCACAGGAAACAAAATCCCTGGACTTGTTGTCGTGAGATACATCAAGCACACAATTAAGCTTTGATATGCTCCTTCATCAACTAGCTCAGCTCCATCATCTTTTTTCAGTTTTTCTATATGATTCATCGGAGTACTCACACTCTTGAATTCTTCCATTCTAAATCTTCTTAGAATCTCTTTCATGTACTTCTTTTGATAAATAAATACTTCATTTTGAGTTTTCTTGATCTCCATTCCAAGAAAGAAAGTCATCTCACCAAGATCAGTCATCTCAATGACTTTTATTATCTCCTCCTTCAATTATTATATCAATGCTACATTATTTTTTGTCAAAAGTTAATCATCAACATACAGAGAAATAATGTTAATGTTAGAGCCAACTTTCTTGACCTAAAGAGTCTATTCACTTAAGATTTTTTCAAAGCCTAATTCTATCAAATGGTTATCCATTCGGCTGTACCAAGCTATAGGAGCTGGCTTTATCCCGTATAAATCTTTGTAATAGATAAACCATATCTTCATGTCCTTGTACACCGAACCTTTTTGGCTACTCAATATAAATTTCTTCATGTAGTACACTATTTAAGAAAATAGACTTCACGTCTATTTGAAAAATCTTCCAACTTTTTTGTGCTGTTATAGACAGAAGCATTCGAATTGAATCAAATCTAGTTACTGGGGTAAAAGTATCAGTAAAATATTCTCCCTAAAATTTTTCATAGCCTTTCACAATCAATCTAGATTTGTGCTTATTTGTTGAGCAATATGGATTGAAATTTGTATGAAAAATCCATTCAACCCCAATCACTTTTCTATCTTGCGGTCATTTCACTAGCTTCAAAGTTTTGTTCTTTTCTATCATGACGAACACCTCTTTTATTACATTTGTCCATTCCTTATCAATTTTTTTCTTCCATGTATATAGGTTCAAAAACAACAACATTGCATCTTCGATAAATATCATACAGTGACCTTGTTTCCCTAGTAGGTGTATTATCCACCGATTCCTCATAATAAAGCTTTGAATCATCATTTGGAACTCGAGATTCCTCATTCCTGTTCCATTGCTCATATTTAAGGAATTGAACGTCTCTTCTTACCACAATCTTTTCTGATTGAGATTGAAAGATCATATAAGATCTAGAAATCAAACTATAGCCAATGGAAACCCTCGACTCAGTCTTCTCATCAAGCTTCACTCTTTTAAACTTTGAAACATAAGAAAGAAACATACATCCAAACATTGTTAAGATTTCTTATAGTAGGTTTCACACCATACCAAGCCTCAAAAATTGTCTTTTTTTACATTGCCCTTATCGACAGTCTATTCAGCAAGAAAACAATTGTGTTTACTACTTCTGCCCATAATTTGTTTGGAAGATTCTTCTCATGCAGTAGGATCCTGATCACCTCCATGATAGTTCTGTTCTTTCTCTCACTCACTCTATTTTATTGTGGAGTATAAGGGATAGTGAGCTAGTGCTCTATTCCAGCAACCTCACAAAAATAATTAAATCTATCTGATGTATATTCAGTTCCATTATCTGATCCAATGACCTTAATCTTGCAGCTGCTCTAATTTTCTATCAAAGCTTAGAACTTCATGAAAATTTTAGCAACTTCAGACTTAAAATTCATAATATAAATCCCACACATTCTTGATAGATCATCAATGAAGATAATATAATACCTGTTTCTATTGAGCGATGGAGTTCTTTATGGACGACAAGGATCGGTATGAATAAGCTACTACTTCTCTATAGCTCTCTATGTGGAGCTTTTAAATAGAAGACAAATCTGTTTGCCAATCAAACAAGCTTTAAAGGTCGAGAGATACTCCTCCAAGTTTGGTAAACTATTACCATTTTCTCCTTTGCATAAACAATAAAGATGTGATGAAATCTTTGTAATATTAACATGAAGAATACCTTTGCAATTTAAAGAGAAAAAATATAACAAACAATGCAAAGATTCATCCGTGCTTAATAGTCAGTACTAGTACAGTAAGCTAAAATAATCACCATAAAAATAATTGTATTTAAAATCCATTTTAAAAATCAGGATAAGGAACTGACATAAGGTTGATGAAGGAATGAGAATAACAAGGCTTAGGCAGAAGGAGGATTGTGTGAAAAGGACTTAAGTAGTATCTGTATTCTTGAATTTTCAGCAATGCGAGTTCCTAACAACTGTTTGGTAAGGTCCTTTACTTTAGTATTCAGTTCAGTCACACTTACCTGGAGTTTTGCATTTTCATCTGCAAGTTCATCAGTGGCACTTGGCCCCTCAAAAGACAACTTCTGATTTTGCAATTTTAGCTGCACTACTTCGGTATCTTTGGTGGTCAACTTGATCCTTAACTTCTCCATTACCATTTTTATTTTCTCCTGAACCACTACCAACTCAGATACTTGAGACACTAATCCAGCTTTGCCCTTTATGCATTTATTTTCCCAAGTGTTGATTCCTTATCCAGATTGCCAAGATTTCTTTGTACTTAGCCATTCAGACTTTCCCCATTTTTTGAGAATTCTATGGTGTAATTCCCTTACCTTTAGCCATATTTGGTATGATGTGTGAGAAAATGCTAACACATTTTATGCTTTTAGCCATGAATAATTGTGAAGTCTTAAGCAACTTTTGTCATATCTAATTAGGTTTACTTTAATTTTGCAGTAAAAGATAAGGTGCAGGGGAACCAATAATAATGGAAGCAAAAAGGTTGAATTCAGAAGCAAATAAAGGACAAGTATGGCTGGCCACATTCATGATAAGTCATCAGCCTGGTGATAAGATATAAAGGCCACCATCAGACTTAACCAGAGAATGGGAGTTGAAAAGAAATTGTGACGACATTTTGTGACAAGGCATCAGAGTTGTGATAAGGCGTCAGGATCATCGTCAGCCTTAGGAAGAAATTATAAAAATGGAAGAGGAGCTGACGATATCCATGATACTTCGTCAGACTCCTGACATGCCATCATCCATATCATCAGTCTTATGCAGATCTTATCAACATTAAAGGAAATCTGACGCCATCTTGATAAGGCGTCAGACCCTTGATAAGGCGTCACCTATCCGAGAAATTTATCTAAGTTGTTATTTTATTTCCTTAATTAGACTCAAGCATAAATATCAGCTTTTAGGGTTTTCTAATTATCATTGACATATCTTGAAATATACATTGTGCATGATTTTTCTCTATCTCGAGTTCCAATATGCTCTAGAATATTATTGTTGAGAGAAGATTGTCATCAATATTTTGGGGAGTTTTGTATTAAGATATAGTTCAAGTTCACTTCTTGATTTTCATCATCGTTGTAAGTTAATCTGCCCAACTATGAATTCAACTTGTGTACTTGATTATTGCATCATGAGTGGCTAAACTCCATTAACCTGAATTATGGGATCTAGGGTTAGATCTTGATAAGGTGCTAAGTATTCAACATTCAATAGGTGGTAGGATTTCTTGATAATTCTGAAGCTTTAATTAATGTCTGTTGGTTGCAGACAGTAGACACACCTGCTTTGATTTGCTTGAGAAAGAAATAAAATATAGTAGGAAGTGAATTATCAACAGGGACTCAAAAATACTTCATTTCGTAAGCAGTGGTATAAAAAGGTTAGTTAACTTGAGGTAAAATCTGGGCAATGAATAGAAATTCCCTAAATCCAAGAGGATTAGGAAATTAAACGCTTAAGTAGGTCGAGAGACATTTGAGAATAACATTAATAAAGATAGATTGTTATCCTACCCCCCATGAGAATCTTGAATCACCTTTAATATCTGTCAGGTATCATAAGCCCTAGTGAACATAATTATGGTTATTTCAAAAACTATTGATAACAAACATCGAAATTAAAATGACAAACAATTATCTATGAAACTGAAACCCCCCATTTTAGGAAACATCAAACTATCAGTGAATTAAATTACAAACAACTTGGGTTCCTACCTTATTTTCTGTGGGATTCAACCCCAACCTAGTTGGGTTTTATATTTACAATCATCACTTATACCCATTCAAGGGTATAATTTGAGCATTATCAAAAATGGCGTCGTTGTCAGGGAATACGGTTGTAAATTAAAAGTTTGTGTGCGATAATTGACTATTAGTTAAGTTTCTTAGATTTATGTTTGTTTGTTGTTTTTGTTTATTTGTAAGATCTTTGTTTTTTATACCAAAAATAAGAAGTTCTGGAGAACCATTATTACCAATTAATCATAAATCATAGCTGATCGGAAGAATGGCAGAACAGTAAGAGGCTGACATACTGGCAGCCTTGGCCAGGGCTCAGCTAAACGTATAGAATGAGGGTCAACAAGTACGTCATCCGAACCCTGATGATGAAGACTTGGGTGATGAGTAATTTCTGAATCCTCAAAACCCAAGGTGAGCAGAGCAAATTATTGCGCCTGTACAGTGAAATTTCACGAGAAACCATCCAATTAGAGAAAGATATGGTCAATAGCCTATCCAATATGAGGTAGATGATGATGATGAAGGAATGGATGGAGCAGGTTCAACGAATGCTATCATTCCTCCACCGTTGTCACCTGGTGCAAAATTCAGCATAATAAGTATCATGATTCAACTCCTGAATCTGAAGGGATTGTTCGGTGACATGCCTGGTGATGATCCAAACATAAACTTGGTGAACTTTATCACCATCTACAAATCTTTTTATTATCCAGAAGTGAGCTAGAATGCGATCCGTATGAGATTTTTTCCATTGTCTCAGTTTGGAGAGGCAACAATGTGGTTAAATGAGCTTATGCCTGATTCCATCACCCACTGGAGGGAGTTGAAAGAAGCATTCCTAGAAAAGTTTTTTCCACCCTCCAGGAGGGTACAATTACAAGACGAGATCAGCAACTTTAGATAGCTCCCTACCAAACCTTTGCATAAGACATGGTAGAGGTTCAAGAAGAAGCCGACATTTTTACAAACCACAATATGATGAACCTACACTTATGGATACTTTGTATAGGGCTCTCAACACTGTAACAAAACCGATTGTAGATAATGCTATTGGTGGTTCGTTTGTTGATCTGTCTTTTCAAGATGCCTTAGATATGCTTAATAGGATGACTAAATAGAGTTGGGCTTGGCATACAAAGATTCTGTGGTATCTATCTTGACTGTTTCTGTTGGTATGATTGAGGAGCAGTGCAGAAGAGATGAGGAGCGATACCAAGACATGGCCTACCTAAAGACACAGATGGACTTGCTGGCCAAGTACTTGCTATCAGGAAAGACTGAAAAGGTCAAAGCTTTTAGATCTCAGAGCACTGTGGCTACTAATGCAGATGAGGAGGCAAACTATGTGAGTAATCAGGGGGGGTTTCTGAGGTAGTAGCCAAGGGAATAAAGGTTGGCACTTTTATGACAAGCCTGATTATAAAGATAAGGAGCAAGGAAACTAGAGAACCAAATATGATAGGAGTGGTTTATATGTCCCTCCTGGAATTCAAGATGTTGTACCAATTAGCTCTCACAAGATTTTCATGGAGGACATGATGGAAAAATTGTTGAAGGGAGTTGAGGCTACCAACTCGGGGGTAACTACTATGAACAGTGAATTCTCTACCCTGAGTCAGTTGGTTAGTTCACACTCCTCTTCTATCAAGCAGTTGGAGCAGCAGATGAGCCAACTTTCCTCAACACTGAACTAGTGAAAAAGTGGTACTTTACCTAGTATACTATTTAGAATCCACAGAATGATGGCGCATGTATGGCGTTTACCACTAGGAGTGGCAAGATGTTAGTTGGCCCATCTGTGAGAAAATCCATAGATGGTGAAGTAGTTGTTGAGGAATCCAAAGAAAGTAGTCCAGTGGAGTCTGAGAAGCGGGATAGTTCTATTGATGCTTCGAATAAGGAAAAAGAGCAGGAAAAGGAATTGGTATTGAAAACTATTCCAAGAACACCACCTCTCTTTCCTCAATGATTGAAGAAAAAATTTGATAGTGCAAAATTCAGCAAATTCATGGAAATGCTCAAGCAACTGACAATAAATGTGCCTCTGGTTGAAGCACTTAAGCAAATACCAGGATACGCGAAGTTCATGAAAACAATCTTCTACACTGTGGTGTTATCTCTACATGGTATTTAGTCCAGAAAAAGGCAGATTTGGGAGCGTATACCATCCCGTGTACTATTAGTTCCTTGAAATTCACAAAAGCACTAAGCGATCTGGGAGCCAGTAAAAATCTAATTCCACTGGCTGTGTACAAGAAACTGGGCTTGGGGGATCATACCACAACAAATATGTGGTTGGTAATGGCATATAGGTTTGTGAAGCGGCCTGTGAGCATACTACACGATGTTTTTAAAAAGGTAGGTGATTTTTTTCTGCCTGTTAATTTTGTGATCTTAGATTACTGGGTGGATTTTGAAGTGGCTATCATATTGGGTACGCCATTACTTGAAACTGGGAAAGTTCTAGTAGACATGGAGTTTAATGAGCTAAAGTTCAGGTTCAATAACAAAGAAGCACATTTCAAAATACACTCATCCATGATTTAGCAAAAAGAGATAAGTGTTTTCTCAATTGTTGACGTCTTCTATGATGATGGTAAAGGGGTATCAACAGGTTGTCTTGGCGAAATCTGAGTAGTCAAGATAACTAAGCCATGCAAGACAGTAAATCAGGCGTTACTGAGAGGAAACCCAAAGTTTTATGTTTAAGAAAATGTTTTTACTTTTATAATTAGGATTTAGTATAGAGAAGGTGAAAAATAAGGAGGTTAGGTGAAAGGTCATGACAACATCTCTGATAAGCCATCACAACTGCCCTAAGCTATCAAAAATATTGTCAGATAGGACAAACTCAAGGCAGTTTCTATCAAGGATGATGAAATAAGTAATAAGCTATCACACTTGTGATAAGTCGTCACAAGATGTCGTCAAGAATACCTTGAATGCATTGCTAAACCATTTTGGGTCCAGTTTAAAAAATCTGACCGAGCCCACAATCGAACCTCCTCATGTTCCCTCCTATGTTATTTTCTTTCCTTCTTTAGTTTATTTCTTTCTTTACTTAGTTTATTTACTTACTCACTCCAACTAATTTCCCCAAGTTAATCACGAAGAACAAGCTCCCTTGTGTGTGGGTTTGAAATTCAAAATCAAGTATTTTTTCCTACTTCTTCTTGTGCGTGTAAGCATATTAAGGGCTCCCATCAGAAACCTTATAATGGCACCCAAAGAAAAGATTCCTCAGCTTACCAAGAAGGAATAACAGAAAAGTGTACGCTGGAAACTCATCGATGAGGAGTCTGATTATGAAGAGGAAGAACCTCTGCTCATGAAGCGAGAGAAAAAAAAATCCTTACAAAACCTCCACCACCCCCACAAGTTGATGTAGAGGATAGTGAGAACACTAAAACAATAATAACTTCTGAAAAGGAGGTATATGAATATGCTGAATCTGAAAAAGAGGAACAGGAAGGGTCCGAGGAGTCTGAGTCTAAAGGAACAGCATCCGGATCCCCGCCCACTGAATAACAAGATGATGAAGAGTCTCCAGCTCAGGGAACACTTATCAAATATAATAACCCTAAATTTTAAGACAATGCTATATAAAACTGATAGAAGAAGAGTTAAAAGGACAATTCAGGAAGAAAAGTGAAATACCACCCAAGGGTTGAGCAGGTCCCTAAAGTGGAAGACAAGTTGCAAGAGTACGACTTGGGATGCACTTTGATCATGAAGGCATTGAGGAGTATGAAGAAACTGTTCGTGTCCTGTCAGGCATGGGTTCATATCCTTATGCTCCTAAAAAGATAGACCTTGACCTGGCTAATCGACCAACACTACCAACCAAGCCATCCATTGAGAAGACACCGATGTTGGAATTGAAAGAACTTCTTGGGTACTTATGATACATGTGTTTTGGTAATGGAAACATGCTACCTACTATTATTGCTACTGATCTGGGTGACCAACAGGTAAACGCACTTATTTCAGTACTTTAGAGGCCTAAGAGAGCTATAGGATGGACTATCATAGATATTATTGGCATTTTCCTTGGCATCTGCACGCATAAAATACAACTTGAAGATAATTGTATTCAAAACATAGAGCATCAACGCCTTATTAATCTACTAATGTAAGAGGTGGTTAAGAAGGAGATTATTAAGTGGTTCTATACAGGAGTGGTTTACCTAATTTTTGATAGCAAATAGGTGAGCCTACTTCAATGTGTGCCCAAAAAGGGGGGCATGACTGTGGTTACAAATGAAAGGAATAAGTTGATTCCACTCAGGCATATGACTGGGTGGAGAGTTTGCATAGACTACCGTAAGCTAAATTCATGGACTCTAAAAGACCACTTTTTGATGCCCTTTATGGACCAAATGCTTGATTGATTGGCTGGAAAGGGATGGTATTGCTTATTGGATGGATATTCCAGATACAACCAAATCTATATTGATCCGAAAGATCAGGAGAAGACGATATTTACATTTCCATATGGAACCTTTGCATTTAAGAGAATGTCATTTGGACTATGCAATGCACCCGCTACTTTTCAATGGTACATAATGTCTATCTTCTTAGATTTGGTGGAGGAAACCATAGAGGTATTCATGGATAATTTCTCTATGGTAGGAGATTCATTTGAGGTGTGCTTGGCGAACCTAAGCATAGCCTTGCAACAATGTGTTGAATTCAATTTGGTGCTTAACTAGGAAAAATACCATTTTATGATAAAGGAGGGCATCGTTCTCGGCCACAAAATTTCAAAAAAAGGGATAGAAGTTGATCGATCCAAGGTGGAAGTTATTGAGAAACTACCACCTCCCATTTTAGTGAAGGGAGTGCGTGGTTTTGTTGGACATGCTGGTATTTATTGGAGGTTTATAAAAGATTTCTCGAAGGTTGAAAATCCACTTTGCGATCTTTTCGAGAAAAAGTAAAACTTTCCTTTGATGATGATTGCTTAAAGGCATTTGAATGCCTTAAAAAGAAGCTGGTTGAGGGCCCTTTTATTGTTTCACCAGACTGGTGAAAATCATTTGAGATCATGCGGGATGCAAGTGGTGTTGCCCTTGAAGCTGTATTGGGATAAAAGAAGGACAAACTATTTCATCCAATATATTATGCCAGCAAAGCAATGAATGGAAAGTAAAAGAAATAGACCGTTACTGAGCGGGAGCTTTTATCTGTGGTGTATGGTTTTGAGAAATCCAGGGATTATCTGCTTAGGACAAAGGTGGTGGTCCACACTGACCATGCATCCTTGAGGTATTTGATGGCTAAGAAGGATGCAAAACCAAGGCTGATTAGATGGGTGTTGCTAGTACAAGAATTTGACTTTGAAGTCAAGAATAGGAAAGATTGTAAAAACCAAGTTGCAGATCATCTGTATAGAATGGAAGGTCAGCAAGCAAGTAGTGATGAAATAGAGATAAATGATGAATTTCTTGATAAGGATATATTAGCTGTTGTGGTGGATAAATTGCCTTGGTACGCCGATTTTGCAAATTATGTTGTGAGTGATGCCATTGCAGAAAATCTCTCTTTTCATCAAAGGAAGAAATTCCAGCATGATGTGACACATTACTTCTGGGATGAGCCATAACTTTTTTGGTGATGTGCTGACAACATTATATGGAGATGTGTTCCAGAGGTGGATGTATTATGCATATTGGAGGCATGTCATGCTTCCACATTTGGAGGCCACCATGCAGGTGACCGAACGGCTAGGAAGGTGTTACGGAGCAGCTACTATTGACCTACATTATTCAAAGATGCCCATGAGTTTGTGCTAAAATGCGACCAATGTCAGATGCAGGGGTCAATCTCCAAAAGACATGAGATTCCTTTGACTAAGATGCTTGAAGTGGAATTGTTTGATGTCTGGAGCATTAATTTCATGGGACCTTTTGTAAGCTCGTATGGGATGAATTATATTTTAGTTGCTGTTAACTATGTCTAGAAGTAGGTTGAAGTTGTTGCCTTGTATGATAATGAAGGAAAGAGGGTTTTTGCTTTTCTCAAGAAGAACATTTTCTCTCTCTTTGGAGTATCACGTACTATTATATGTGATATAGGATCTTATTTTTACAACATAGTGTTTTGAGCGGCGTTAGCCAAATATTGGGTAAAACAGCATAGAGTGTTCACTCCATATCACCCACAAACTAGCGAGCAAGTATAGATGTCAAATCGAGAGATTAAAACCATCTTAGCCAAAGCGGTAAATGCTAATCGAAATTACTAGTCTCGAAAGCTTGATGATGCCTTGTGGGCATTTCAGACTGCTTTCAAGACACCCATTGGCATGTCACCGTTTTATCTGGTCTATGGAAAATCTTGCCACTTACCAATAGTGTGGAGCACAAAGCCTTATGGGCACTCAAAATGCTGAATTTGAGTTGGAAGAAGGTAGCAGAGCTGACACTGGGATAGCTGAATAAGATTGATGAATTCCGTCTTAGGGCACATGAACAAGCAGACCTATATAAAAAAAAGATGAAAAAATACCATGATTCGAGGATAGAGAAATGAGATCTCCAAAAGGGCGACTTGGTGCTCCTGTTCAATTCCAGACTCAAACTGTTCCCAGGTAAGCTTAAATCTACATGCTCAGGCCCTTTTAGAGTTAGTCAAGTCTACTCATCTGGAGTGGTGGAACTTGAAAATAAATACGGCAGTACCTTCAAGGTAAATGGGTAACGAGTCAAACTTTATATTGGTCCAAAAGAATCAATGAATAGTGTCACTACTATCTGTCTCGATGAAGTTTGAAGTAATCGAGATATCTGAGTCGCATCACGACGTTAAATCAGGCGCTGCATGGGAGCTAACCCATGACCCCCGAGATTGATCTATTCCAGGTATACTCTAACCCTTAGTTTAGATTTTCTTTGATTTTTAGTTGAGGTTGTAGTGTAAATTTATTGTTGTAAAATTTTATAGTCAACTAGGAGAAATACTTGTACATGAGGCAGTTGAACTGTTTTTGTGATTTTTGTACACCTCTTCAAGTGGTTGACTACTTTAAACTGAGTGATTTGCATTTAAGTGTGACCACCGTGCATCTTTGTATGGTGTTAGTTCTAGTAACATAATAATCATTGCTAAATAGCTGCACGAACTGAATGAGTAGTCGAGTGCGATATACCTGTGCACCACGTGTGTGTGTTAGATGTTACTCAGTTCCCTCTGTATGCTGAAGCCAGAACTTCCTCGGTTAGTCTTTCCTAGGTTGAAGGATAGGGGTTAGGAATGGATCATAGGCCGTTTCAATATTATCTCACTTTATCCTAAATGACCTTCCCTATGGGTATCATACCCTTGATCCCTTTTTTTAGCCTAATTAGCTTATTTATTTGTATGACACCTGTCACCTTCTCACTTAGATCATAATGAACCTATTTTGGCCCTGGTCCTCCTTGGACACTATGCACCTTAACATAGGCAAATGGCCTAAGTTGAGGGTGGCTATCATATGGGTGCATGATATAGAATGAGTATGAAGAAAGGTAACATAAAATAAAATAATAAAAAGCTGGGTGCAGAAGAAAAGAGCAAGAAAAATAAAAATTGTGAAAAAGAATAAGTAATTGAGATAAGACTGCACCCATCCTAAATAATTGAGATCAAGAAAAGAGAAGAGCGGAAAAGACTAATGAGTAAAACCCTAAAAAGCTAGTGTAGTGTCAAGGAGACTTAGGCACTTTAAATACCATCGAGTATAATACCAACCCCTAGCCTACATTACAAGCTTAAAAGAAGTCCTATAGTGATCCTAGCTAACCTATTTGAAGATCTGGGTAATGAAAATAAGGGCAAGCCTATGGTACTTAGCATACACTGATTGGAACTTCGTTCTGAGAGTGAGTGTTTTGATTGTCCCCATGGTTACATATATAATTCCTGATATGAGATGAAGGGGATTTCTTTGCTGTGAGGGCACACTGGTTACATTGCTAGTAACTAACTTGTTCAGGTAGTGTAATACTGGTCTATGCATGGTTGCTATAACAGAATTGATGCCATATCATGATTCATGTGTGTTGCATTGGTGTTCTTCATTGTACTTAAATTGACTGACTTTGGAGACTGTGAAAGTGTTTAGAGATGATATGGATGATTGACTGCTAAATACGCTTTGTATTTTCTTAGTTGTGCTAAGTTTTTTTAGGACAAACAATTGTTTTAACTTAAGGGTGTTGATGTGTGAGCTACTGCTAACACATTTGAGGCTTTTAACTAAGAATAATTGCGAAGTCTTAAGAAACTTAAGCAACATATAGAGAACCAGCTTTCATCATCAGTATTAGACAGCGAATTGGCCTAAGTTGAAAGTTGTGACGACATTTTGTGATAGGACGTCAAGGGACTGATAAGTCATCAAGATTCCGGTCAGCCCAAGGCAAAACATAAGAACTGAAGAAAAGCCTTGATGACATTTGTGATAGGTCGTCAAGGAGCTGATAGGGCATCACCGTTTGTCGTCAGCATTAGGCAGTGAGTACCAAAAGAATAAAGGAAGCTGATGACATTTGTGATAAGTTGTCAACCTCTTGATAGGCTATCACAAATGGCGTCACCTAATCCTAGGATTATCTGAATTTTATTATTTTATTTCCATAATTAGGGTGAACTAATTAAATCCTTGTGTAGGGTTTTCTTAGGAGTTCCGAACCTTGAGTTTTGAGACACGATACTTTGATATTTTTCTCCAACTTCTTTTGGCTTGAGAAAGCAATTACTTTAAAGAAACTATCATCATTATTTTGGGATTTTGTTTTAGTGATTTAATTTTTGAATCTCTATATTCTATTCATCTTTTGGTAAGTTCATCTTTCAAGGCATGAATTCATCTAGTCGCTTCGATAATTACGTCCTTAGCAGCTAAATTCCTTTAACTAGAATTATGGGATCTAGGGGTAGGTCTTGATAAGGTGTTGATTGTTCAAGATTCAAAAAGTGGTAGGACTCCTTGATAATTCTAATGTTTTAATTATTGTCTGTTGGTTGCAAACGATAGATAACACCTTCTTTGATTTGCTTGAGAAAGAAATCAAATATAGTGGGAAGTGAATTATCAACAAGGACTTGGAAACACTAAACTTCCATTTAATAATCAGCGCTGTAACAAGGTCGGTTAACCTGAGGTAAAATCTGGGCAGTGAATATAAATTTCCTAAGTTTGAGACGATTAGGAAATTAAATTATTAAGTAGGTCGAAAGACATTTAAGCGTAAATTCACTAAAGATAACTTGTTGCCCTACCTACCGTGATAATCTTGAACCACTAGTAGCATCTGTCAAGTACTAAAACCCCTAGAGAACATAATTCTAGTTTTTCATAAACTCTTACTTACAAACATTTAAACTAAAGTGACCAACAATTACTTGTTAACTAAATTACCCTTTTTTCTGAAAACATCCAACTATCAGTTAATTAAATCGCAAATGACTTACGTTCACACCATATTCCCTATAGGATTAGACCCCAACCTAGTTGGGTTTTATATTGACAACGATCGCTTTCATTCGTTGAGAGGTGTAGTTTGAGCATTATCACAACCATGCTAACTAAATCACTCTATGTGTGAAGCTCTGAAACCAATTATTAGAACCTTTGTGGGTTGCACCATAGTGAGGGATCAGGTCCCTAAAGATCAATCTCTAGAAAAATACAAAGAAATAACCAGGAAGTAAAAGATAGTGAAGGAAAATTAAAAACACAAGAGTTTTTATGTGGAAACACAGAAAGGGAAAAAGCACAGCATACCCTAACAATAACTACAAAAATCCACTAATAAACCTCCTAATTATAGTCTAGATTTCAGCCTAACTCTAGGCTTCTTTTGCTAGTAGTAACTTACAACAAGTTTATCTTGGTAACACTACCAAGGACCCTCTCTAGTAATTAACTCTAATATGCTATAAGCTTGGGCGGCCAACTAAAACTAATGACTGATGGGACCGGCCATGCTAGCGCAAATCCCTACCTTTCTGAGTAACCACCTGACACTCCCAAATCTGATGGCTTGGTTTTCCACATCCAAAACACACATCACTGCCAGCTTTGCACTCTCCCTAATGATGTCTTCTATATTTCTGACATAGAGAATTTATGCCGACACTGTTAACACTACCTTGGGACATAGATCCTGCTTCCCTATCTCGACTATTTTTTATGAATTTGGGTACTAGGGCACTAGCTGAAGAGGGAGTTGGGGCTGAGGACCTCTAATAGAATTGGGGATGGTTACCACCTTCTAACCTTGGGTAACTGAAATTAACACTACCCATCCTAGCCCTTTTACACTCTCTCTCTCTCCTTAGTCTTCTACTCCTCTATCTATCGAGTATGGACTATTATCTTAGACAAGTCTATCTCCCTAATGAGCATTGAGGTCCTACACTCGTTCACCATATTATCAGACATACCAGACATAAACTTACTCATCTTAGACCTGCTTTCAACTACCACATGAGGAACATATCTAACTAACTAAGTAAACTTAAGGGAATACTCCTTCACGCTCATGCTTCCCTTCCCTAAGTTAATAAATTCTAATACCTTAGCCTCCCTCAACTCCAATAGGAAGAATCTATCTAATAAAGATGTGGCAAACTCTTCCCATTCTATAAGCCCTGTATCAACACCCCTATCAACCTTCCACTACTTAAACCAAGTATGGGCTACATACGGTAACTGACATGCAGCAAACTCAGCACTCTCACTAGATGCCACACCTAAGAATTCCTGTGGATCCTCTTCAGACTTGGATCCTGTGAAGGAAGAAAGATTCATTTGGGTGAAGTCCCAAATCCAGGTTGTACAACTATTATCCACTAGGTTAGCTTGAACAACAGTTGGCCGTTAATTCTGAGCAGCTATAAAATTCACTAGAGTGGTGAACGTAGTTCTGAATTCTGCGTGAGAGACGTGCTTAGCAGAGGATCTTCCTGGACGGGCGAAGGTGTTGGCTAGTTTCCTGCTCCTCTTATGCTATTCTTTTGTAGAGGCATGTTATGTAAATGGAAAGAAAAAATAGATTAGTCCAAGATTTTATCTTTAGCTCGTGCTCACTCGTATGACATAAATACTAAAAAAAAGGGAAACTTTTCCTAAATGCCTTGTACCCTTTTGCCCATAAGTGTAGTGCGCTACAAACCCATGCACAAACCTCTACTTGATGTAGCTTCCAGACTTTCTAGGTTAATTTAAAACCATAGGCTCTGATACCAAGTTTGTAATACCCTGAGAGTACACCCTAGGCATCACACGATGCTTACTATCTTGAGGGACCACAAGCTAACCCATGAGTTGGTACCTTCTGTGAGCACTGAATAACATAACCATAAATATGGAAGAATAATTGATACACCATAATGTTTTAATAACTTTAGCAAATACTGAATTATGAATCTAAGAAAATAAATATCTGAGTCTGAATAAATACTGAAATCTGAGATAAACTGAATAACTAACTCATATGTCAATGGAAGTTTGAATACTGAATAACTAACTATAGTTTCTAAAAGCCTCTAAATTGAATAACTATAATTTGATAGGATAGGCCCCAACTACCTCCAACTAACTGCTAAACTGAAAGTATGAAATAAAATAATATGGCCTTGAAATATAAGGACTCACCACTACTACTGCTAAGTGTATGAGAAGTTTAAGTGCAGTCTGGGAACTAAGCATCAGAACCTATGATATAATACACCATTGTGCAAAAGAAATGTATGCGATCAGTACATTGAATGTACTAATATTCTAAATGAGGTAGGCTGATATGTATGGTTTCATGAAAACAAATGATAACTATCTGATTGTACATATAAAACATAGAGTACTGAATAGATAGCATGACATCTTTAAATAGTGAAAATATGTGAAATTGGTAATACTGTGTATGCATGAAAGTCTATAAATACATAGAGTAGATGAAATCTGTAGATACTAGGGATGCATGACCAAGCATATAACATGAACTGAATCACCAATACAGTTCTTAAGCATAGAAACATAAAATACCGGATGAACGCTAGACAACTCCCCGGGTAACTCCACCTCATATGCTACTTTCCCAATACGGCTCAGAATCCTATAAGGACCAACATAACGGGGTCTAAGCTTTCCTTTCTTCCCAAATCTCTTCACCCCTTTCATGGGTGAAACCTTTAAGTACACCAAATCATCAACATTAAACTCAAGATCTTTTCTTTTCACATCCACATACCACTTCGATGACTTTGAGCGATATTCAATCTTTCTTGGATCAACTTAAATTTTTCCATAGCCTCGAACACATCATTAGGCCCAATCACAACTGCTTCTCCTACTTCAAACTAACCTATAGGCGATCTACATCTTCTCCTATACAAAGCTTCAAACGAGGCCATCTGAATACTAGCATGGAAACTATTATTATATGCAAATTCGATTAATGGCAAGTGCTCATCCCAACTACTTTTAAAATCAAGCGCACATACCCTCAACAAAATGATGGTAGTAACCAGCAAGACCCAAGAAACTCCTAATGTCAGATAGGGAGGTAGGTCTAGGCTAATTCTTTACAGCTTCTGTTTTTTAAGGATCGACTGTAATGCCTTCAGCGGAAATAATGTGACCCAAAAAAGCAACTGACCTTAGCCAAAATTCACACTCGCTAAATTTAACAAATAATTGATGATCTTTAAGAGTTTGCAAGATAATTCTAAGATGGTCGGCATGATCATCCTCTCTTTAGGAATACACTAGAATATCGTCAATGAATACAATGACAAATATATCAAGATATTGCTTGAACACTCAATTCATAATGTCCATGAAGGATAATGGAGCATTGGTTAACCCAAAGGACATGATAAGAAACTCAAAGTGCCATAATAGGTTCGAAAGGCTGTCTTTGGAATATCATACTCTCTCACTTTAAGCTGATAATAAAAGGACCTAAGGTCCATTTTTGAGAAGTAGATCGCACCTTGTAACTGATCAAATAAGTCATCAATTCGAGGAAGAGGGTACGCGTTCTTGATAGTTATCTTGTTGAGTTGACGGTAATCAATGCACATACGTAATGTACCATCTTTCTTACGCATGAATAGAATAGGTTCACCCCACGGGGAAATACTGGGTCTGTTAAAGCCTTTGTCTAAGAGGTCTTTGAGTTGCTCCTTCAACTCTTTAAGTTCTGTAGGAGCCATATAGTATGGAGGAATAGAAATAGGCTAAGTGCCGGGAAGGAGATCAATCCTTAATTCTATTTTTCTATTAGGTGGGACCCCTGGGAGATCTTCCAGGAAAACATCAGGAAACTCATTAATAATGGTAATTGACTGAATAGTTAGAGTCTCAGACTTGAGGTCTTTAACTCAAACTAGGTGATAGATACAACCCTTGGAAATCAACTTCCTAGCCTTGAGGTAGGATATAAAATGGCTCTTCAGAGTTACAGAACTCCCGAACCACTGAAAAATAGGCTCATCAGGAAACTAAAACTTGACCACACGGGTACGACAATCTAGAGATGTATAACATGAGTGAAGCTAATCCATACCAAGAATGACGTTTAAATCAACCATATCTATCTCCATCAAATCAGCATATATGACCCAATGAAGGATAGTGACAGGAAACTTCTTATACACCAGCTTAGCAATAACAGATTCTCCTACCGGGGTAGAAACAAGAATAGGCTAAGAAATCCATTCAGGGCCTATCTCGAAATTTACAGCAACCAAAGGTGTCATAGAAGAGAAACTCTAGGGCCCATCAATACATACACATCAAAATAAAAAAAACAGAGCATACCAATGAAAATATCTGGAGAGTCCTCCTGCTTCTGATAAGGTGGTATAGCATAGAAACGATTCTGGCGTGAACTGCCAGCAGTACTAGAAGAGGTGCCCTGAGGAGGAACTTGGCTGACTATTGGAGCGGGGGCACTGGCATCCTAACTTTAGGGACGAGCATCTCGACTCCTCTGCCTAGTATATGGACAATCTCTAAGTCGGTGGTCCAACTTGAAACAACCAAAGCAACCCCTCTGATCAACAAAACACTTGCCAAAAAGAACTCTACCATACTTGGCACATGAAGGAGGACGAGGTCAGTTACCTACACTTTCCTGAGACCTGGATGGGATAGGCCTATTCCCCTACTCCTGCCTACTTCTAAGTGCGGGAGCACTAACTGGGGAAGGCATGGGCATAAATAGACGTCTCTAGAACTGAAGGCAGTTCCCTCCATAGAATCTTGACTTACTGAATCCCTGCTGCTTTGATCTAGCTCTTTTATTCCCTTTTACTCTCTCCCTCTCTTTCACCTTATTATCTTCAATCTGTTAGGTATGTATCATCAATTGAGAAAGGTCTATATACCTACTAAGCATAGCAGATCTACACACTTTCATAACATAACTCGATACATCAGTCATGAACTTACTCATGATAGTCCTGAAGTCATCCATCATACTAGGAGCATATTTGGATAAATGATTGAATCTAAGACAATACTCCTTAATAGTCATGGAACCTTATCTCAAATTCATGAATTCCTCTATCTTTGCTTCCCTTATCTCAAGAGGAAAGAATTTGTCCAAGAACGCATCCTGGAATGAATACCAAGTCATGGGAGCGGCATCCTCCCCTCTACTTATCCTTCATATCTCAACCCAATCATATGCAATATCTTTCATTCGATAGGCAGCCAATTCAACACTCTCCTCCTCAGTTACATATATAATTTGGGTGATCTTTCTCACTTCATCCAAGTACATCTGTAGGTGTTCACCTACCTTCGACCATAGAACTCAAGCGGATTCATCCGTATAAAGTCACAAACTCGATCTGCAACAGAATTATTCTCTTATGGGGGCAGAACAGTAGCCTGGGTGTTAGCTTAAGCACTGGCAGTAGCTCCCTGGTCTAGCACCTGAAAAGTTTTTTGAAATTATGTAAGAGACATGCTCTTTCAGGGGTTCAACGGGTTGAGGTTGCTCGTTGTTTCTACAAGCTCGACTAGGAGATATTTTCTGTTATAAGAGAGCAGGAGTTAATCATAGATTAAGAGATAGTTGTAGGCACGATAAACTTTAGAAAGAAAGAAATGACTTTTCCTAAAATGTTCTATAGCCTCTTGCTCATAGATGTGGCACCCTATACACAAATGATCAAAACTCTACGTAACGCGGCTTGTCAGACTCCGTAGGACTCCTTAAACTTAGACTCAGATACCAAGCTTGTAACACCCCAAAAATTTATCCCAAGAAGCCACATGGTGCTTAGGGCTACACGTAGCCCCAAGCTAACCGTCGGATCCAGACACTACCTCAAGGAATTAAATTTGACAATAGTCATGCAAAATGAAGAGATATACCATATCGGGTTGAAAACAAATACTGAAGAATACTAGATTGTACAATAAAAATATATTGAATGTCTGTACATACCCACACTCTAGTCTGACGAAGCCTCTATACATCAAATTCAAGGAGCCATTGGGACTAACCCTTAACTGACTCAAACAGTACTGAAATCCATAATAATAAAATGATATCACAAAAAATGTAGACACGGTCCTCGAACAATAAGGACTCACCACTGAGGGAACATAGTTGAGGCACTCGAATATCGCTAACCTACATTACGAGAAAATGTAGCCCATAGAAAAATATGTGGGTTAGCACTTTGGAATGTACTGAGTATGTGAGGGTGCATGCAAAAATGCAAATATCATCATCAATTTCATAAAAATATGCATATGTACAATGATGGCTCACTTGGCTTGAGTTAGATTGAAGCATACTTTTCAAGATCTCATACTAATCAAATCATATGATAAAAATCTCATAAATCATCATAAATAACTCAATTCTTCAACTCAAGACTCGGAGTGACTTGATAATTCAAGAAACTAAACTGTTATGGACATAGGAGGTTTTTATAACCAACTTAAGCCAAGTGAGCTACATGGAGTCCTAACATTTTGTCCTTCTACGAAGAGAACCCCACATTGGTGGGAACGTCGTACTCTTGCCAAGGAGTACAACCTCAATTTAGTGATCACAATCTCATACTCGACCTCTGGCCCACAAATATCAATACTAATCCTATGGTAGCACGTAGTTTTAGGGGAAATACCACATTTTCCGCTTGGTGCTAAATACTACTCCCAGACACAAGCTCAGAACTCATTAGGAAATGCACCACAAACAGCACAAGGGTCTATCATAAAGATCAAATCAAATCTCTTTCTCATTTATCAAATCATAATCAATTTGTGGATTCCTAACTTGACTCAAATCAAATTAATCTTTCTCAATATCAAAATGTATCAATTCATTAAATCATGGCAACATCAATAACTTTGAGGAAATATCAAGGCTCATTGTAACAATTAAATATCATGAATCAATATGCTCAATAATCCAATTTGTCATAAGGAAGTTTAAAGCTTGACACATATCTTGAAAGCACTTGAAATATTAATTCATGGTAGAAATATGAAATTTACAATATTAAATATCAAGTCATAACTTGGGAATAGTAAAATAATCATGTATAACAAAGCTTGAACAATTTATATTCCCATAGTATCATGATGAAGTAATTTAGGTATAAACACACTTGCAAAATCATATAAATCCATAATAGAAATCAAAGCTTTGGGCACAAGAATGAAAGGATTGCTCTTGGTCAAAACCCCACATACCTTAATCTTTGAAATTGGATGAATTCTAGTGCTTGAGACTCTATCCGCACTTGTAAAAATGATTCTACAAGCCCACACTATAAGGAACTTATTCTTTAAGAAATCTTGAAGATTTATGGATAATTTTTGGAAGATTAATTTTTCTTGATTGAAACCCTAATATATATTCTTAAGAAAATTGGATGAGAGAATAAAGAAATTATGGTTTGGATGGGGATTCTCGTGTTTATATAAGCCTCCAAAAGATGAGAAAAGACCAAAATACCCTTGCAAAAATGTCCCTTAATTTCTAAAAAAATAGCTGACGACATTCGTGAGAAGCCATCAAACTTGTGACAAGTCATCACAAAATATCATCACAAAATGTTGGATTTTGTGATTTTCTGCTTAAGGTTGACAACATTGGTGATAAGACGTCACACTTGTGATGAATTGGGAAAAATGTCATCACTGGTGGTGGAAATTTTCCTAAGGTAGATGACATTGGTGATAAGTCTTCATACTTGTAATGACTTGTCACAAATGTCGTCACTGGGTTTTCCAGCCTGACATGCTGAAGTAAAATGGCATAACTCTTGGCTCCGATACCAGATTTGGGTAAAATTGGTATCGTTGGAAAGCTAATTCAATTATCTATATTTTGGTGGGTCATGAGATCATTAATTCATAGTATAATGAGATATATGCTCATTTGAAGTTGAATATGGCAATACCCTTCCCAAGAATTCAATCGGTAAGGAAGGTTTTGATTTACCTAATCGCTAGGATATCTTTGATGCCTTAATACACATCACCTTTGATCAGAAAATAAACAAAGAACTATAATTTATTTCTTATTAACTTGATTCATAGTTTCACTATTGGTTAGAGTCTCGGGGTATTATAGATACGTTCAATTCCATATGAAAAATAGAAAGGAAGAAAACCCAAATTGAAATATTTCAAAGTGTGGGGGTATCTAGCGAAAGTCCTAGTTCCTATGCCTAAAAGGGTGAAAATAGGACCTAAGATTGTGGACTGCGTGCTCATAGGATATGCTAAAAGTAGTAAATCTTGCCAATTTTTAGTTCATAAACCCAAAAATCCAGATATCAATTAAAATATGATAATTGAATAAGAAAATATTGAGTTCTTTGAAAACATTTATCCATATAAAACTAGATATAAATAGTTCAGTGGATGGTCTAAAAGTGATCGAGGTGAACCAAATGAGGATGTACATAATGATGTGAATCTAAGACGTAGTACACGTCAAAGAACATCAACATCGTTTGGATCAAATTTTGTAACATTTTTCTTAAAAATGAGTTTCAAATATTTAAAGAAGCAATGTCGTATTTAGACTCATCCTTTTGGAAAGAGGTAGTATATAGTGAGATTGAATCAATTTTGAGCAACCACATGTGGGAGTTGGTTGACATTCCTCTAGGAAATAAACATTTAGTTTCTAAATGGATCTTCTAAACAAAAATGAAAATGGATAGTACTATTGAAAAATATAAGGCAAGATTTGTAGTAAAAGACTTTAAACAGATGTAAGGCCTTAATTACTTGTAATAACCCAGAAAATTTTTCGTCAAAATTTTGTGCGTAAATATATTGGATCCTATCTTCGAGAATGATTTATAATTTTTCTGTATGTCATTTCTTGGATTTCGATCCACCATTTCATATAGCATCGAATAAGATTTTCAACGATATGTGGATCACCCAAAATGGACACTTGAGCGATGAGTTACAACCATTCTGATCAAACTACGACCATTTCGATCGAACTGTGAACAGTAAAATGTGCAGGAAAAAAATACTGCAGCCAGGCGAGTTTTTTGGTCAACTTCAAATGATCATAACTCCTTATACATAACGAACTATCTGGGCTTCTATATATCAACAGAAATCCCTGAGAGTCTTCTTTCAATTAAAATTAGTTTCATTCAATTTGGACATTGGAGTAAAAAGTTATGGCCAATTTACTTTAGCCTATCGGATAGATCACTGAACGACAGATTCGGTTTTTATTTGTTTCTTAGGGGCATTTTGGTCTTTCGCCACTCTTTTAAATCTCTATAAATACCCCATTCAGCTGAGAACTTATATTATTATCCTCTCATTTCTCTTATATGTATATATATATATATATATATCAAGTTAGGGTTAGGGTTTTGAATTGGGAGAAATTAATTGGAGGCTTTGATTCAAGCATTCCTTCCGTCAATCTTTTCCGGCCATAAAATCTAAGGTATGCAAGTGTTTATCTATGGACTTCTTTCGTCCATAGAGTCCAGAAATCCCTTTTTTAATGTTTAAGTCATGTATATATATATATATATATTTTCTAGACTTTGATGATGTATATATATATATGTTGACTGATATGTGATGGTTGAGATATATATGAGGATTATGTATGTTACTTGATATATATATATATATGATGATTATGCATGTTGGTTGATATATATATGTGTGTGGTGATGGTGTATGTTGGTTGATACATGCATGTGATGACTATGTGTGTTGGATGAGATATATGGGGTGGCAGAAAACATGAGAATTTGACGAATTCACCAATGCCTAAAAGTGCATCTAAGGTGTTTGTGGAATTGTCTAAGAGGCTATAAATTTACGTTCTTAGGATATAATAAGTTCTAAATGACTAGAATACTTTGTATGTATACGTTCAACATGAACTCCATATTATTGTCTAAAATTGGGAATGTTGTGTGAAAGGCTTATGATATGATTGTAAGTGCAGATGAGGGATTTAGTTGGTGGAATTAAGATGAATGATGGTGTTGTAGCACCTGTAATTGTTCATACTTACCTATGCTCAAATGGTGCATGCAAGGTAATTGTAGAAATGCCTAGTTGAAGAAGAATGGATCGTATGACCCCTTGTGATCCAAGTGATGAGTTCATACCATACTTGCATGCTACGTATTTAGTATGATTCTTGAGGGAAATGGTAAGTCCATTAGGCCACGCTAAGTGTGAAATGTCTAATTATGGGTCGAATTGCATATATCAAGATCTTAAAGGAAAGAACCTGGAGAAGTGAACCATAATGTGTTGAATGTATGTTATTTGTGTGTATCCCGATTGGATGAACTATATTATGTTGTATTCTTCCTTAACCATATGTATCCTTGTAGAATGATCTACGATGTAATGGCATGAGATCCCAATACTTGTATATGAATATGATCTTCAAATGATTGGTATGAGGTGTTAATGAATGCATGGTGCATGATGGCCTGTGGACATGTGAGTATGCATTGTTGTATACTACGTATTACTTATGTTATTGATTGTTGGGGGTACGTATGCCCGAAATAGTCTACTGGTGTAGAGCTGAGTCAATTCCGCAATAATCTTAGTCATGCTACGATCGATGAATTTCCGATGATTTGAGAACTTAACATGAATTCTGTGAGAACTTAGTATGTGGGGTTTTGAACAAGAATATCTTTTCATTCTTGTTCCCAAAGAATTGATTTTATCATTGGAATTTCATGATTTTGTAAAGTGGGTCAATACCCAAGATGTTTTAGTGACGAATTATGAGGTTATGAAAAATATAAATTATTTAAGCTTTGATGTACATAATTACTTTATTATTCCCAAGTTATTATTTGATATGGTGAATTTCATATTTCTACCATGAATTGATATTTCAAGTGTTTTCAAGATATGATTTATGGAACTTTGAATCATCCTATATTGGTATACATAATAACCTTATTATCTTGTTTTCTTGAATTGAGATTTTTTGCCATAAATTGAATACCACTACTATGAAATTAATTTTTTGAGGATTCTTGATATAAGAACCCTGATTTGAGTTACATTACGACATACAAAATATTACTATGATTTGAAGATCTTAAATGCTTTTCAAAAGCTATTGTCATGATTTGAATATTGGAATGAAAGAATGATCATTTGAGAATATTGATTTGCATCCGCAGAGTCGGGATGATTTATATTGATTTTAAGCTCGCAGAGACGAAATGCTGTGCTATTGATACCATGTTGATGTTGAGGAAAATTAAAATGTTTTAAGCTAAAATGTGTTGAGTTATGAATCCACAAATTGATATGATTTGATAAATGAGAAATAGATTTGATTTGGTCTTTATGATAGACCCTTATGATGTTGTGTTAGATGTCCTAACGCGTTCAAAGCTAGTCGGGGAGTATTACTTAGCACCGAGAGAGAAATTTGGTATTTCCCCAAACCTATGTGCCATCGTAGGGTTGTTTATGATGATATTAATGTCCAGAGAGCCGAATTGTGATTATGAAAGATTTAAGTTGTACTCCCTAGCAAGAGTACAACACTCCCACCAATGGGAGTGCTCTCCCTAGGAGGGTAATCATTGTTATTCCATGCGGCTCATGTGGGGTTGTCGGTTATAGGAAGCTCTCCTGTCCAAAAGAGTATGTTTCTTGAAACTATCAAGTCGCTCCAAGTCTTAAGTAGAGGAGTTTGGTTGTCTATGATGAGTCATGAGAATTCATGATGAATATTTATGATTTTATGATGATTTATGGGATTTTACTTATATTTTCCTCTCTGTAGTATTATGAGAAGTATAGATAATGAAATTCAATACATGTGAGTCCTTATTTTCCGTACGTATGTTTTACGAAATCAAAGATATTATTAAAATTATTGCGTGCACCCCAACATATTCAGTTGCTTATGAAGAGTCATGATGAGTTATGTAACTACTTCCCACGTTTTCTGTGTCAGTATAAATCTTCAGGAGTCAGGGGTGTGAGTGTATTCGATTGATCAATGTTGGTATCCTGGATTCAGAAATGCAGTACCCCAGTACAGTAGTGAGTTCCGAGGACAGTAAAGTGGTATCCGAGATGTGGTATCTGGAGACGTTATAATTGTTATAGTGGTTGTGAACTCTGCATTCATATATGTGTACTCGTTCATTATTCTCATGATTATTCTGTTGATTAAATGTTCATGCATAAGCCCTTGCATTTAGCCTTCCTTGCTTGCATACTCAGTACATCTTAGTGCTGACGTATTTGCGCTATGGTGTTCTTTTATTTTGGGGCACCATAGGTTCAGAGGATTGAAACTTGGAGCATCTTATAAGCCACTTGTATAGCAGCAGTGGGTGCAGCAGTGAGTCCTCATCATCCGAGGATGTTGTGATTTTAGTAGACAGAGTTAGTTAGGGGAATTATCCCTTCAACTCCACAGTTCAAGCAGTGTAGAGGCTTTTCAGATAGATGTATTAGTGTGTGGTTTAAGGTATTGTATATTTCTAGATGTTTAAACCTTATGGCAAGTGTTAGCCAGCTTTCGCATGTATTTTATTATATTATGCAGTGAACATACAGCTATCAGAAAAAGGGTTAGCTTGTGGTCCTTCAGGATCATAAGAACCATGTGGCATTTCGGTTCTCGGGAATCAGGGTGTTACATTACTTTGATACATACTCGCCTGTAACAAGAATAACATCAATTCATTCGATGTTTAGAGAGGAAAAACATACAACAAATGAAGAGGAAAAGAGAGATGTATTATTATGCAGCAAAGAAGCTGTTTAAATACAGAAAATCCTAACAAACTGTAGTGACTAATGAAAAAACTCAAAAAATCTAAACTACCTAATAAATAGGAACTAAGTCCACCGTAACTGAAAAACTAATATAGAAAAAATCTATCTTCTGGAAATAGAAAAAACACATCAGCAGTTATGTAATCATGCTAATCCAACATTAGTTAACATCTCATATGGCTGATTTCAACACTCCTCCTTGCGTCAAGATCTTTAAATTCCAAGTTTGCTTCTCAGGTACTCAAATTTGCTTGTGGGATGAGCTTTTGTAAAAATATTAGCCAGCTACTCTTTCATTCTGCAGTATACCAGATTCACTAGACCATCCTTTTATACTTCTCTAAGAAAATATAGTTTCACATTGAAGTGCTTCGTCTTTATATGAACGACTAGATAGTGAGAAATAGCAATGGCAACCTGGTTGTCCACAAATATCTTAGTTCTTTCCTTCATCTACAAACTAAGAGCACAAAAGATTTTCCTTATCCATAAATCTTGATTGACCGCAGCACTCGCAACAATGAATTCTAACCTTGCAGTTGATTGAGCAACAATCTCTTATTTTTTTGAACACAAAGAAAAACATCCAGTGCCAAAAATAAAACAATACCCTAAACTATTTTTCATATCATCAACAAAACCACTCCAATCACTGTCAAAAAATCCCTGAAGTTTGAAATTCTGACACTTGCTAAATTTGACTCCATAATCTATGGTGCCTTTGACGTATCTGAGCACTCTTTTTGCAGCTTTCATATGCAATTTACTTGGAGAATTTGAAAAATATGATAGTACACTTATAACATACAATATATCTGGCCTTGTTGTTGTAAGATACATCAAACATCCTATCATTCTCCTATAGCTTCCTTCTTCTACTCGTTCAACACCATCATCCTTCTTTGTCTACTTTCTTTGATTCATAGGCGTGCTCATACTCTTGTATTCTTTCATTCTAAATCTTTTTAGAATCTCCTTCAAGTATTTATTTTGACAAACAAACACTTCAGTTTGAGTTTGCTTAATCTACATTCCCAGAAAATAGGTCATCTCTCCAAGATTGGTCATCTCAAAAACTTTCATCATCTACTCCTTGAAGTATTCAATCAATGCTATATTATTTCCCATCACAAGTAAATAATCAACACACAGAGAAATAATGATAATATTAGAGCCAACTTTCTTGACATAAAGAGTCGATTCCCTTAAGCTTCTTTTGTAGCCTAAGTCTTGAAAATGGTTATCAATTTGGCTATACCAAGCTCTAGGAGCTTTCTTTAACCCGTACAAAGCTTTCTTTAATAGACAAACCATATTTTCACTTACTGGTACACCGAACCCTTTTGGCTGCTCAACATATATTTTCTCTTGAAATAGACCATTCAAGAAAGCATACTTCATGTCTATTTGAAAAATCTTCCAACTTTTTTATGTCATTATTGCCAAAAGAATTTGAATTATATCTAATCTAGAAACTGGGGCAAAAGTATTAGAAAAATATAATCACCAAACCTGTGCATAGCCCTTCACCACCAATCTATATTTGTTCTTGTTTACCGAGCCATCTAGATTGAGCTTTGTTTGAAAAATCCATTTAACTCTAATCACTTTTCTATCTTGCAATATTTCCACTAACTTCAAAGTTTGGTTCTTTTCTATCATGGACAACTCTTCCTTCATTGCATCTGTCCATTTTTGATCAATTTTTGCTTTCTTGTATCATGCAGGTTCAAAAATAGCAACATTACAGCTCTGATTAATATCAGAGAGTGACCTTATTTAAATAATAGGTTGATCATCCACCAATTCATTATAAAGAAACTTTAAATTTTCATTTGGAACTCGAGATCCTCAAAATTCCAGTCCTATTGCTCATCTTCAAGGAATTGAACGTCTCTACTTATCATAATATTTCTCGATTGAGGTTGAAAGATCTTGTTAGATTTAGACAATAAGCTACAACCAACGAAGATTCCCAAATGTGCCTTCTTATCTAACTTGTCTTTCTTAACCTATGGAACATAAGAGAAATACAGACATCCAAATATCATGAGGTTTTTAAAATCAGGTTTGAAACCATACCTTTCCTCAAATAAAGTCTTCTCTTCCATTGCCTGTGTAGGCAGTCTATTTAGCAAGAAAACAGTTTTGTCTGTTGCTTCTACCAAAAACTTTTTTGGTAGATTTTTCTCCTGCAACAAGCATCTTGACATCTCCATGATTGTTCTATTATTTCTCTCACTAACACCATTTTGTTGTGGAGAGTAAAGGACAGTTAGTTGGTGCTGTATTCAAGCTTTTTCAAAAAAAGAATTGAACCTATAGGATGTATATTCAATTTCATTATATGATCTAATAACTAGAATATTGCACCTACTCTTATTCTCTATCCAAGCTTTGAACTTCATGAAAATTCTAGCAACTTCGTACTTAAACATCATAAAATAAATCCGACACACTCTTGTTAGATTATGAATGAATATAATATAATATCTGCTGCCATTAAGCGACGAAGTTCTTTGCGGTCCACAGAGATCGGTATGAATGAGCTGCAACTTCTCTATAGCTCTCCATGTGGAAATTTCTAATGGAAATCTAGTTTGGTTGCCAAGAAAACAAGCCTTACATCTTGAGATGTGCTTGTCTAAGTTTGGTAAACGATTTTCCATTTTGCTTCTTTGCATAAACAATAGAGCTTTGTGATAAAAATGTCCCAACCTTTTGTGCCACGTTTCTGCAACTATGGACTAACTTGGAAAAGTTATGTGTTCCTCATCGAATGGATTTAAGGAAAAACTTTTTCCCTGCATTTTAATTTTGAACATTTATTGACCACTAGGACCACTGATTCGACACACCTTGTCTTCAGTTAATAATTTGAATCCATTTTCCAGTAGTTTTCCAACACTTAATTAATTTTGTTCAAGTTCAGGAACAAATAAAACTTCATAAATAAGTTTTGTAGCTTTATAACTCTCAATTGCTACGGTCCCTTTCTTGTCGCTAGGAGGTATTTTTCATTTCCGATCCTGACTCTTAATTTAATTAATCTATTAAGATCTCTAAAAATCTTTTCATCACTAGTCATATGGTTCGAACAACAACTATTAATAAGCTATCTTTCACTTGAACTTTTTCTTGCGTAATAGGTAGCCTCAAACAATTGCTCTTCTCGTTCTTAGTCTGAAAATTATGCTTCATTTTGTTGTTGTAAAATTTTCTCTTTGCAGATAATCTCGGCATGACCAAGCTTTTGACTCTTTCGGCATTTTGCATCAGGCTTTCTCCAACACTTGAAGTGTAGATAATTTCTCCTTCCACAATGTTGACAAAGAGGATATTTTCCTTCTATGTTGTTACTGGTGGCGGTAGCATTTTTTGCAGATGTAGCTTCATAGTTTTAATAATTTCCTTTCTTTCCTTTTCTTTTATTACCCTTAATAGAATCTGAACCAAACTGTAGCTTTGCTTGCAGGGCTACCTCGATGGATCCCTCTTGCCTCATCATCCTTCATTATTTCTGTGCTTGCGGGGCACTCAATAACTCTACCAAGATAAGCTTTGACAGATCTTTAGTATTCTCCAATGAAGTAATAGTTGCCTCATATCTTTCAGGTAAGGTTACAAGTATGTTTTGAACTATTCTATAGTCATCAAGTTTAATTCCAAGTCTCTGCATCTCGAATACTCTGAACAAATTCAGTACTTTCATTCCTATGATTCTTTCATCTCCCTTATACTCTTTCTTGAGGAAATCTTAAATTTCTTTGGTTGATTTACATGTCATTACTCTACTGAAAATGGCTGTAGAAACTGCAGCAAAGAGATAGGATTTAGCTTTAGACTTTGTTGTCTTCCTCTCCATGTGATCTTTAATCTAAGCCATGGTTGGATTCCCTGGCAAAGGAAGCACTTCAAAGTCTTCCTCGACAGCCTCCCACAAATCGCAGGCCTCCAAATTAGCCTGCATTTCCACTATCTAGGCTTGATAATTTTCCCCATCGAAAACTGGTGGAGCCATAGCTGAAAAAGAACCTACATTCTCCATTGTTTGAATGATGTTTTGCAGACACAAATTTGGATAAACACTCAGAAAAAAATAGCACTCAAAAGTCTCTCACAAGTCCTATAAGAAGTAAGGACTGATAATAATTTGTAGATGTTTATAGAGGAAAAACATACAACAAATAAAGAGGAAAAGAGAGATGTATTATTATGCTGCAAAGAAGATGTTTGAATACAAAAACTCCTAACAAACTATAGTGACCAATGCAGTAACGCAAAAAAACTAAAATACCTAATAAATAGGAACTAAGTCCACCAATAGATATATGCCCAAAGACTAGGAAAATCATAACTGAAAAACTAATACAAAAAAATCTATCATCTAGAAATAGAAAAACACATCAAAAACCATATAATCATGCTAATCTAGCGTTAGTTAATATCTCATGAGGTAGATTTCAACAAATTTTGATGTTAATTGCCTTGGCGGAAGTATATGGTCTTGAAATCCATCTAAGGATATGAAAAAAAACATTCCTAAATAGAGAATTGAAGGAAAAAATTTACATGGAACAGTCTAAGGGTTTTGTGGTTCTAGGTAAAGAAAAGAAGGTATGTAAACTTGTTAAGTAACTTGGACTAAAACAAGCACCTAAATAATGGAATGCAAAGTTTGACCAAACCATGTTGGCAAATGGGTTTAAGATAAATGAATGTGATAATTATGTTTACATTAAATACACTCCAAATCACAAGGTCATTATTTGTTTTATTTTGATAATATGTTGATCATCAGTAGAGATATTTTTGACATTAATGCTACGAAATGAATGCTTGAGAACAAGTTTGATATAAAGACCTTGGACTTGTGGATGAAATCTTAGGAATAAGAATCCATAAAATTCCACAAGAGTTGGCATTGTCACAGTCTTATTACATTAAAAAGGTACTTGACAAATTTAAGTATTTGGAATTTGGTATTTCCAAGACTCCATTAGACATGAGCTTTGCACTTCAAAATAATGAAAGTAAAAGTGACTCACAGTTGGACTACACAAGAGTGTTGGTATGTTTAATGTATATAATGAATTGTACACGACGATGCATAGCATGTGCTATTAGTAAGTTGAGTTGGTACATGAGATTAATCCTAATAAAACTCATTGGATGGCAATGAAAAGAGTTTTGGGGTATCTTAAATGCACTCAAGACTATACTTTGCATTATAATAAATATCCTGTGGTACTTAAAGGATATATTGATGCAAATTGGATCACCGGATTGAATGAAGTAAAATCCATGATTGTATATTTATTTACTATAGGTGGAGGAGCAGTCTCTTGGAAATCTTCCAAACAGACATGTATTACTCACTCCACAATGGAATCTGAGTTTATCGCATTAGATAAAGCTAGTGAAGAAACTAAATGGCTCCAGAATTACTTGGAAGATATTCCTTCTTCGCCCAAACCATTGGCACAAGTATGTATAAACTGTGTTTGTCAACTGTCAATAGGTAGGATAGGGAGCATGATATACAATGGTAAATCCCGTGACATAAGACAAAGACATAATATCGTTAAAGAACTTCTTTATAGTGGAATTATTACTGTTGACTAAGTAAAGTCAAAGGATAATCTTTTGGATTCACTTACAAAAGGCCTATATAGAGAGTTAGTTGAGAGACCATCCAAGGGAATGGGTTTATGGCCTAGGATAAGTTATCATGGTGGTAACTCTACCTAGCGAACTAGAGATCCCAAGAGCTAGGTTCAAGGAGATCAAAAAACGTTGTGTCTGACAGGTTTAAATATACCCAACCCAGTATCATGGTATAGACAATGTTTAGTAAAAAAGGATAAGACTTGTAGTATGGAGTATTTTAATCATTAACTAAATTTGGAAGATTTCACCAAATAGTTTAATCTATAGGATTGAACATTTAGAAATCACCTATGTGAGGGTGAAATGAAAGCCGCTTCAAGGAGAATGTTAGTAAGTGCCTACTCTCTAAGATCTCAAGAAACTGGGACATGTTCATGGATAAAACGAATAAAACTTGGGGAACCATAAACAATAAAAGGCTGGTTATGTGCCATGTTGTAATACCCCGTACTTTTCCTAGCTTAAATTTGTTCCTAGAATATTAAGGGTGAGCTTCAAAAATGAATAAAATTTATTTCATATGGAATTTTCAAGATTTAGACCTTCCATTGTGTGGAAAATTGAATAAGCTTTCCATCGACACAAATTCATCAAAATCTGATGCTCGGTTGAGAAGTTATGGTGATTTTAGTAAAGCAGTGTGCCATCTGGTCTAGCACCGCATCATGGTGAGGGATCAAGTCCTATTTGTCAATTCCAGTGGACCTCTGTGATAATCTTGTATCACGGAGGAGCCCAATTTCCCAGTTGTCCATTTCCAGTCGGCCAACGCAATCATACCACATCATGCTAATGGCCAAAATGGTATTTCTATAGTGCACCACGATAGCTTCGCGTTGCGAAAAACATCCGGCTCCGAATTGTCTAATTTTTAGTGAGCCACCGCGATAGTGGTGCGTCGCGATGGCATGTAGGTTGGGAAATTTTTTCCTTCTTCCAGTTCTGTTTAAATATTAAAAGGGGAACTTTGGTCAATTCCCAAGCCTTAATCCGTCCAAAACAAAGAATTAAGCATATCCTAAACACTTTATGTATAATTTCATCCTTTTTTTCTCAAATAAAAATCCTAGAACTCAAAGGCTTCTTCTCCAAGAAATAAATTCCACCATTGTTTCTCCAAAAATCTCTAAATTGAGGATTCCTAAAACAAGATAATCAAGAACTCATTTTCAAGAACATAAGTAGGAATCAATTATTCAAGATTCTTCATCTAATAATCTACCAAGGTTTGTGGGGTTATTGAACAAGGATCTTCTTCCATCCTTGTGTCTAAAACCAAGTTTTAATTATAAATTCACATGATTTTGAATAAATATCCATGTGATTTGAATTAGGGTTCATGTTCATTATTGCTATTTGCGAGATTATGAGTTTTTGAGAGATTTTGAAGATGAATTGAATGTTTATTCCCATATTTTCATACCTATTGCAGTAATTTCCAGATTTTGAGATGAATTATCATTGTTTTCATTATCAAGCAAGATTACTACGATGTTTTGACATGAATTTGATGAATGAGTTATTAATCCCAAGTTTATATGCTGATATTTTAAGAAAGATGATGCTTTAAACATCTGACGATCAAATTATTTATAAATTTTAAATAAAGTTTTGATATTTTGATCCTCAAATATGTTTTGGAATCCACTTCATAGATTTATTACAAATTACAAGATTCAGATCATCTTTATTTATAGAATGACTTAGATAAAAGCATAATTGGTTTCATAATGAACCATTATTCTATATATTAAAGTGGATTACCAACAGAATGATCATACAGATTAAATGAAGTAGTATTTAGCAACGATCAGGAAGTGTGGGATTAGTGTGCCCTATCTTCCACACAATAACGCAGCCAACGTAGGTACAAATTATGAGATTATTCCCATACCAATATGGGTGATAGTTACAGATGTGATCCTGAGCCCAGGTTATACTCCTTGGCAAGAGTATGACACCTCTCCCCATCATAAGGTTTTCCCCATAGGAGAATGAGACATTGTATCCATGTTAACTCATATGGTTTATGTTGGTTAGAAGAACCTCCCTACAAAATATGGTTAAAAGAAAAGAATAAAAGAAAAGCTTTTAAGAAAACTAAGTGTAAAGGCTCTTAACTTTACTCAGATTATGCTTTACAGAAAAATAATAGTTAATGATTTTAGCTTTCAGATTTCAAATTTTGAAGTGATCTCTTTTTACACATAGATAGTATGATTTAAAGACAAAACATTAGTACAGATTTCAGAAATAAATGTTACGACTCACTAGATTTACAATGTATGATTGTTATTCATGATTTCACATTTCAGTATTTCAGATATTCCAGCTTATGTGAGTCATTTACATTTAGCATGCTTTGTTTTACAAATTATGATGATGTGATGATGTTTTACTTATGCATTTCACCCCCATATACTTAGTACATCCTTAAAATACTAATCCACATATACGTCTATGTGCTACATTATCTCATAATGTAGGTTCAAGTGCTCAGTATCAGCAGCGTAAGTAGTTCGAGCATCTCTATCTACATCCGACAGTTGGTGAGTCCTCATAGTTTGGGGACATATTCATTCATATTTTTTAGCTTATTCATTTACATGATTCATTACTATTTTTAGACAGTTCGAGTTAGCCAGAGGTTTGTCCCAGTGACTCTCTAGTTATTAGTAGTAGAGGCTTGTATGACTGCTAGATGTGATTCAGACTTATAGTATTAATTTTTAGACATTACATTCAGATTATTCTCAGCAATCTCAGATAGCTTTCCATATTTAGTATGACTTTTATGTCTATTTCCTTTATTATGAGATTTAGATTTAGTTGAAGACAGAAAGGGTTAGCTTAAGGATACTCGTAGTCTTGAGTACCATGTGACGTCTCGAGATTAGATTTGGGGCTTTTAAACATGTGTTGTCTAGGTGTACATTAGTGTTCAATGGTTTAAATATATCAAATCTATTGATTGACGGAGTGCATCCAATGCATGTTCACTATGGAAAGTTCAAAGGAAAACCCTCTTATCAAGATGCAATCAGTCTTTGCTTGCTGATCACATACTTTTTCATAAAGTTTTGAAAAGAATAGCCATTCCCCATTCAAGTGAGGGATTGTTGGGTTTAAGTTGAATTTGTGAATGGAAAATAAAGGGAATTAGTAGAGGGAAAGTTCAATCACACCTAAAAGAAAAGTATGCTTACAATAAGGAAAGACTACTAATTCTTCCACATTGGTGAGATAATGAAAATTTCATGTGTTCCTATTAAGAAACACAATTCCACATGGATTGTAAGGAAAGAACCAAGAGGTGCCTCGCACTGTCGTCGTCGTTGCTCGTTCGGCTCGGCTTTGGCTTTGGCTTTGGATTTTGATTTTGATTTGTCAAATGATCGGTTAATGATATTAATTTTTTGGACCAAATTAATTCAATCCATGGAAAAAAATATTTTTCCCCATTAACGTGCATGCAGAAACACTAAAAGGTCAAATCTTCGAGTAAAAAACACACTGTTTAGAGAAAATGGATGACTATTCTGATGGTTGTGACTATTTGAAAAAGACATACTGATTTGAATTTACAGACATGACTATTCCAAAGTATTACACCTTTCCAATGAACCATTGCCTCCTTTTTGAAAGGAGTACTTTATGGCTATTTAAACCTACATTTTTTCGCAGGTTGTACATGAAATTTATGCATAGCAAAAACATTTCTCTGGCTTCTAAAACTCTATGTGATTATATAGTTGAGCAAGTTCGAAGAAAATTAGAAGGTTGTGGTACCACTATACTCTAATTGTGAAGCCATTTTATGCTGAGAGGAAAAATTCTGCAACCTCGGGTACTTGAGGGGAATTAATTCCTTAAGGGTACTTCGTGAATTCGAAGGACTTGGATTTATTTTGTTTCATCTTATTTCTTAATAAAATAACACACTTCTTTGGTAGTTCATATTGAACTTGTATTGAATGTGTTGGAAAACTTCATAAGTGTTCTTGATATAATCTTGAACTTGTTTTGAAGTGGTTTTGCCAACATAAAGATTGTGTACCCGACACAACAAGATGTTTATGTTGAGCTCTAATTTTCTATCAAATCTTAGAACTTCATGAAAATTTTATTAACTTCGGACTTAAAATTCATAATATAAATCCCACATATTCTTGGTAGATCATCAATGAAGATAATATAATACCTGTTTTTATTGAGCGATGGAGTTCTTTGTGGACGACAGCGATCAGTATGAATAAGTTGCTACTTCTCTATAGCTCTCTATGTGGAGCTTTTAAATGGAAGACTAATCTTCTTGCCAATCAACAAGCTTTAAAGGTTGAGAGATTCTCCTCCAAGTTTGGTAAACTATTACCATTTTCTCCTTTGCATAAACAACAAAGATGTGATGAGAACAAATATAACACACAATGCAAAGATTCATCCATGCTTAATAGTCTGTACAAGTATAGTAAGCTAAACTAATCACCATAAAAATAATTGTCTTTAAAATCCATTTTAAGAATCAGGATAAGGAACTGACATGAGGTTGATGAAGGAATGAGGATCACAGGGCTCAGGCAGAAGGAGGATTGTGTGAAAAGGACTTAAGTAGTATCTCCTTTCTTGCGTTTTCAGCAATGTGAGTTCCTAACAACAATTTAGTAAGGTCCTTTACTTTAGAATTCAGTTCAGTCACTCTTGCCTGGAGTTTTGCATTTTCATCTGCAAGTTCATCAGTGGTACCTGGCCCCTCTGAAGAGGACTTCTGATTTTGTAGGTTCAGTTGCACTACTTTGGTATCTTTGGTGGTCAACTTGATCCTTAACTTCTCCATTTCCATTTTTATCTTCTCCTAAACCACTACCAACTCAGATACTTGAGACACTAATCCAGCTTCACCCTTTATGCATTTATTTTCCCAAGTGTTGATTCCTTATTCAGATTGCTAAGATTTCCTTGCATTTACCTATTCAGACTTTCCGCATTTTTTGCGAATTCTATTGTATAATTCCCTTACCTTTAGCCATCTTTGGTGTGATGTGTGAGTAAATTCTAACACATTTTATGCTTTTAGCCATGAATAATTGTGAAGTCTTAAGCACTTTTGTCATATTTAATTAGTTTTACTTTAATTTTGCAGTAAAGATAGGGTGCAGGGGAAACAATAATAATGGAAGCAAAAAGGTTGAATTTTGAAACAAATAAAGGACAAGTATGGCTGTCAACATTCATGATAAGTAGTCAACCTGGTGATAAGCTATCAAGGCCACCATTAAACTTAACCAGAGAATGGGAGTTGAAAATAAGTTGTGACGACATTTTGTGACAAGGCGTCAGAGTTGTGATAAGGCATCAGGATCATTGTCAGCCATAGGAAGAAATTATAAAAAGGGAAGAGGAGCTGACGACATCCATGATACGTCGTCAAACTCCTGACACATCATCATCCATATCATCAGCCTTAGGCGGAGCTTATTAACATTGCGAGAAATCTGACACCATCTTGATAAGGCGTCAAACCCTTGATAAGGCGTCACCTGTACGAGAAATTTATGTAAGTTGTTATTTTATTTCCTTTATTAGACTCAAGCATATATAGTAGCTTTTAGGGTTTTCTAATTATCATTGACATATCTTGAAATATACATTGTGCAAGATTTTTCTGTCTCTCGAGTTCCAATATGCTCTAGAATATTATTATTTAGAGAAGATTGTCGTCAATATTTTGGGTAGTTTTGTATTAAGATTCAGTTCAAGTTACACTTCTTGATTTTCATCATCGTTGTAAGTTAATCTGCCCAACTATGAATTCAACTTGTATACTTGTTTATTGCATCATGAGTGACTAAACTCCATTAACCTGAATTATGGGATCTAGGGTTAGGTCTTGATAAGGTGCTAAGTATTCAACATTCAATAGGTGGTAGGATTTCTTGATAATTCTGAAGCTTTAATTAATGTCTGTTGGTTGCAGACAGTAGACACACCTGCTTTGATTTGCTTGAGAAAAAAATAAAATATAGTAGGAAGTGAATTATCAACAGGGACTCAAAAATACTTCATTTCGTAAGCAGCGGTATAAAAAGGTTAGTTAACTTGAGGTAAAATCTGGGCAATGAATAGAAATTCCCTAAATCCAAGAGGATTAGGAAATTAAACGCTTAAGTAGGTCGAGAGACATTTGAGAATAACATTAATAAAGATAGCTTGTTATCCTACCCCCATGAGAATCTTGAATCACCTTTAATATCTGTCATGTATCATAAGCCCTAGTGAACATAATTATGGTTATTTCAAAAACTCTTGATAAAAAACATCGAAATTAAAATGACAAGCAATTATCTATGAAACTTAAACCCCCCATTTAAGGAAACATTAAACTATCAGTGAATTAAATTGCAAATAACTTGGGTTCCCACCTTATTTCCTGTGGGAGTCAACCCCAACCTAGCTGGGTTTTATATTGACAACGATCACTTATACCCATTCAAGGTTGTAATTTGAGCGTTATCAAAAATGGCAACGTTGCCGGCCAATATGGTTGTAAACTAAAAGTTTGTGTGCGATAATTGACTATTAGTTAAGTTTCCTAGATTTATGTTTGTTTGTTGTTTTTGTTTAATTGTAGGATCCTTGTTGTTTATACCAAAAATAAGAAGTTTTGGAGAACCATTATTACCAATTAATCTGAAATCACACCTGATCAGAAAAATGGCAGAACAGCAAGAGGCTGACCGACTGGTAGCCTTGGCCAGGGCTCAGTTGAACGTATAGAATGAGGGTCAAAAAGTATGTCATCCGAACCCATATGATCAAGACTTGGGTGATGAGGAATTGATGAATTCTCAAAACCCAAGGCGAGCGGAAAAAATTGTTGCACCTATACAGTGAAATTTCACTAGAAATCGTCCAATCAGAGGAAGGTATGGTCTATAGCATTTCCAATATGAGGTAGATGGTGATGATGAAGGAATGGATGGAGAAGGTGCAATGGGTACTATCATTCCTCCACCGTTGTCACCTGGTGCAAAATTCAGCATAATAAGTACCATGATTCAACTCCTGAATCTGAAGGGATTGTTCAGTGGCCTTCCTGGTGATGATCCAAACATGCACTTGGTGAACTTTATCACCATCTGTAAATCTTTTGATAATCCAAAAGTAAGCCAGAATGCGATCTGGATAAGATTGTTTCCATTGTCTCTGTCTTGAGAGGCAACAATGTGGTTAAATGAGCTTACGCCTGATTCATCACCCACTGGAGGGAGTTGAAAAAAGCATTCCTAGAATGGTTTTTTCCACCCTCCAGGAGGTACAATTACGAGATGAGATTAGCAAATTCAGATAGCTCCCTACCAAAGCTTTGTATGAGACATGGGAGAGGTTCAAGAAGAAGCTGACATAGTATTCGAACCGCAATATGAAGGACCTACACTTGATAGATACTTTGTACAGGGCTCCCAACACTGTAACAAAACCGATTATAGATAATGCTACTGGTGGTTTATTTTGCTGATCTATCTTTTTAAGATGCCTCAGATATGCTTTATAGGATGACCAAATAGAGTTGGACTCCGCATACAGGGATTCTGTGGTAGCTATCTTGAATGTTTCTGTTAGTATGACTACAGAGCAGCGTAGAAGAGATAAAGAGTGAGACCAATACATGGCCCACCTAAAAATACAAATGGACTTGCTGGCCAAGCACTTGCTGTCAGATAAGACTGAAAAGTTCAAAGCTTTGGGAGCTCAGTGCACTGTGGCTACTAATTCAGATGAGGAGGAAAACTATGTGAGTAATCAGGGGGGGTTTCTAAGGTAGTATCCAAGGGAATAAAGGTTGGAACTTTTATGACAAGCCTGATTATAAAGATAGGGAGCAAGGAAACTGGAGAACCAATAATGATAGGAGTGGTTTATATGTCCCTCCTAGAATTTGAGATGTTGCACCAATTAGATTTGGCAAGATGCCCATGGAGGACATGATGGAAAAATTGTTGAAGGGAGTTGAGGCTACCAACTTGGGGGTAACTATTATGAACAGTGAATTCTCTACCCTGAGTCAGTTGCTTAGTTCACACTCCACTTCCATCAAGCAATTGAAACAGAAGATGAGCCAAATTTCCTCAACACTGAACAAGAGAAAAAGTGGTACTTTACCTAGTGATACTGTTTAGAATCCACGGAATGATAGCTCATGTATGGCGTTTACCACTAGGAGTGGAAAGATGTTAGTTGGCCCATCTATGAGAAAATCTATAGATGGTGAAGTAGTTGTTGAGGAATCTGAAGAAATCAATCCAGTGGAGTCTAAGAAGCGGGATAGTTCTGTTGATGCTTCGGATAAGGAAAAAGAGAAGGCAAAAGAAATAGCATTGAAAACTATTCCAAGAACACCACCTCTCTTTCCTCAACGATTGAAGAAAAAAGTTAATAATGCAAAATTCAGCAAATTCATGGAAATGCTCAAGCAATTGACAGTAAATGTGCCTCTAGTTGAAGCACTTAAGCAAATACCAGGATATGCAAAGTTCATGAAAGACGCTGTAACCAAGAAATGGAAGGTTAGCCATGAGCCGAAGGAAAATCTTCTCCATTGTGGTGTTATCTCAAATATAATAACCCTGAACTTTGAGACAATTCTAGATGAAACTGGTAGAAGAAGAGCTAAAAAGATGATTTAGAAAGTAAAGCGGATTACCACCCAAGGGTTGAGCAGGTACCCTAAATGAAATAGAAGTTCCAAGAGTACGACTTGGGATGGACCACTAAAGGGGGAGGCTCATTTTTTCCTACACTAATCTGGGATTTTTACGCAAACTGCCAAGCTCAGTTAGAAAACATATGTAGACCAGGAGAAAGAGTTGCAGACCATCCCCTGGTAGATAAAGTTTAGGTAAGGGGCGTAACGGTTGATGTCTTAATCAAAACTATCAATAGGTTCTTTTATATCCCCAACTTCACTTCTCAAGCCACTGCACCATCAGTATATGCTCGGATTAAGAATCAAGCAAAACAACATCCGTGGTTGGCCAACATCATAGCCGAAAGAGAACCAGCATGGGTGACCAACCTAAATAAGAGAACCTGTAAGCCTTCTCTGACTCAAGAGGAAAAGTTTTGGTGGGGTATAGTGAATATCTAGTTGATTCCCACTGATGGAGACAACATTCTGGGTAATCACCGAGCTATCCTAGTAGCAAGCATGGTGCAGAAGCTCCCCATAAATTAGGGGGAAATCATTGCTGATGAGATAAAGATTAGAATGTCGAGAACAGACACTGCTTATCCTTTTCCTTATCTTATCACAGAGTTGTGTCGAGCTGCAAATGTTCCAAAGATTATAGGGATTGATGATGATATTTTTGCCCAAAAGACTCACAACCCCATATGGTATGATAAAAATCAGCCAGGACTGAGACTTGATAGAGGTACAGGGGTAGAAGCAAACCGTCCAGTTACAGAGGTCATTTTAGCACCTAATGTGGAGGTGCAAGATTCAGAGACTGCACATCGAACTTCTTTAGCACATGCAGATTCAGTGCCTGAGAATGAACCCAACCCCTTAGCTCCTACAGCAGCAGTAGGATTTGCAGTTCATCCAATTGATATTAGAAAAGTGGCTAAACAAGACAAATAGTGTGAGGCATAGCTACATGCCATTGCCAATTAGCTTGCTGCTATAGTAGACAAGAGAATCAAGGCTTCCCTTGAGCCTTTTGTAACTTTGCCTGAACGGGTTACAGCTTTGGAGAACCTATTTGGTTGAGAGAAAATAGCAGATGATATAGCAACAGGGTCAGAGACTCATAAGTCTCATACTTTATTCACTCCAGGTATGCCCTAAACCCTGAGTTCATTTTATTTTAAGTTTTAAGTTGAAGATATAGGGCAGAATTTTGTTGTAAAAATTTGTGGTAGATAATTATAAGTAATACAGGTACTTGAGGTAGTTAGCTTGTTTTATGATTCTTGAGTACCTCTCCAGTGGTCTGATATATTGTTTACTGTGTGAATTGTATCTATTTATAACCATGGTATATCTTTTTATGGCATTAGTCTGGTAATTGAATAACCTTAATTAAACAAGTGTATGAACCAGATAAGTAGTGATATGCAAGATACTTGTGTGCCATGTGTGTAATGTCTTACTCAGCTCCCATTATGTGTTGAATCTAGAACTTGCTCTGTTAGCCTTTCCATGGTCATAAGATAGAAGTTAGGAAAGGATCATAGGCCATTTTTTATTTTAGCACACTTTAGCCAAAATAACCTTCCCTATGTGAACAATATCACTTGATCCCTGTTTTGAGCCTAATTAGCCTAGTTCTTTCTATGACACCTATCACCATCCTATCTACATCACAATGAACCTATTTTGGCCCTATTTTTCATTGGATACTATGCACCTTGACTAGGCAAACAACCTAATTTGAGGGTGGCTATCATAGGGATGTATGATGCAAAATGAATATGAAGAGAGCAATAATAAAATAAAAGAATAAAAAGTTGGGTGCGGTGAAAAAGGAATAAGAAAAAAGAAAGTTGCATAAAAGATAATATGATAATTGAAAAGACTACATCCATCTTGAGCATGTGTGATCAGTGAAAGAGAGGAAGGAAAGAAGGTTAAGAGTTAAAACCCCAAGAGTTTAGTATAGTGTCAGGGAGCATAGTCACTCTAAAATATTCATGAATATCATACCATCCCCTGACCAACATTACAAGCTTAAGAAAAGCCATATAGTGATCCTAACTGACCTGTCTGAAGACTTGGGTACCGACTATATGGGCAAGCCTATGGTATTTGACATGAAATGTTTGTAACTTCATTCTGAGAGTGATTTTTGTGATTATCCCTATGTTATGTATGGGAATTGTACTATGAGTGAAAAGGGGATTTCTTTTTTGTGAGGGCACACCGGATATGTTGCTAGTCACTAACTTGTTTGGATAGTGTAATTTGGGTATATGCTTGGTTGTTATTGCTAAATTTTTCCCATATCTTGATCCTTGTGAGTTGCATGGTTGTTTTCAATAATAGACACAATTGTTTTTAATTTAACTAACCTTGGAGATGGTTAATATGTTTTGAGCTTAAGTGAACAACTAACTATTGAAGGTGCTCTGTATCATCTTGCTTGTGTTTAGTTGCTTGAGGACAAGCAATTGTTCTAAGTTGAGGGTGTTGATGTGTGTGAAAATGATAACACATTTTATTCTATTATCCATGAATAATTGTGAAGTCTTAATCAACTCTTGTCATATTTGATTAGTTTTACTTTAATTTTGTAGTAAAAGATAAGGTGCAGGGGAACCAATAATAATGGAAGAAAAAAGGTTGAATTCTGAAGAAAATAAAGGACAAGTGTGGCTGACGACATTCATGATAAATCATAAGCCTGGTTATAAGATATCAAGGCCACCACCAGACTTAACCAGAGAATGGGAGTTGGAGAGAAGCTGTGACGACCTTTTGTAACAAGGCGTCAGAGTTGTGGAAAGGAGTCAGGATCATTGTCATCCTTAGGCAGAAATTATAAAAAGGGAAGAGGAGCTAACGACATCCGTGATACGCCATCAGACTCCTGACATGTCATCATTCACATCGTCAGCCTTAGGTGGAGCTTGTCGACATTGAAGGAAAGTTGACGCAATCTTGATAAGGTGTTAGACCCTTGATAAGGTGTCACTTGTCTGAGAAATTTACTTAAGTTATGTTATTTCCTTAATTAGACTCAAGTATAAATAGTAGCTTTTAGGGTTTAATAATTATCATTGATATATCTTGAAATAAACGTTGTGGACAATTTTTCTCTCTCTCGAGTTCTAATATGCTCTAGAACATTATTGTTGAGAGAAGATTGCCATCAATATTTTGGGGAGTTTTGTATTAAGAATAAGTTCAAGTTACACTTCTTAATTTTCATCATTGTTGTAAGTTATTCTGCCCAACTATGAATTCAACTTGTGTACTTGTTTATTGCATCATGAGTAGCTAAACTCCATTAGCTTGAATTATGGGATCTAGGGTTAGGTCTTGATAAGGTGCTAGGTAGGATTTCTTGATAATTCTGAAGCTTTAATTAATGTATTTTGGTTGCAAATAGTAGACACACCTTCTTTGATTTTCTTGAGAAAGAAATCAAATATAGTAGGAAGTGAAATATCAACAGGGACTCAAAAATACTTCGTTTCATAATCAGTGTTGTAACAAGGTTGGTTAACCTGAGGTAAAATCTGGGCAATGAACAGAAATTCCCTAAGTCCGAGCGGATTAGGAAATTAAATGTTTAAGTAGGTCGAGAGACATTTGGGCATAACATCGATAAAGGTAGGTTGTTATCCTACCCACTATGAGAATCTTGAATCACCTTTAGCATCTATCATGTACCGTAAGCCCTAGTGAACATAATTTTGGTTATTTCATAAACTCTTGATTACAAACATCAAAATTAAAGTGAAAAACAATTATTTGTGAAACTTAAACCCCCCATTTTAGGAAACATTAAACTATCAGTGAATTAAATCGCAAATAACTTGGGTTCACACCTTATTCCCTGTGGGATTCGACCCCAACCTAGTTGGGTTTTATTTTGACAAAGATCGCTTACACCCATTCAAGAGTGTAATTTGATCGCTATCATGGTGCCTGATATACTCTACCAACTCTTTCATTCCATTCTTCTCATATATCTTTGGATCGAGGGTTCTTACTGACAGAATCTTTTATGTCATCAATATTTTACTCCTTCATTAACCAGCCACATCCTTCATCTCTTTATTTGGTCTCATTACTTTGCCTCTTACCTTTTTAATAGATATTTTTCTCTTCTTAGGACCAGATCCCTCAAAGTTTTTCCTTTTCTTTTGACAACTATATATTTCTGCCTTATTCAAGCAACGTTACTACACTTCAATTTAAAGTACTAAGGTGAGATTTTCTATGGAATTGGTTGCTAAAGGATCAAGGTATTCAATGAGTATATATTCAATTTGATTTTCTAGAGTTTTATCCACTTCAGGGGTTTTGGCTAGGTTTAAGGAAGTAGTAATGTCAATCATTAGATTTTGTAAGTGAAAGAGAGTGAGAAGGACTAGTTTAGTTTGGAGGACGCAAAGAGTGATGAGTTGAGACTAAGAATGTGAAATGCCCTGATTTAGCAATTTGAAGAAGTGACTGTTGTCATCAAAATATGTTCCTTTTGAAACGACGTGTTTGATCCTAATAAGATTGACTCTTCGTTTGCAAAAAAATTGACAACTTTTAGTGAAGTAAAAACACATGGTTTTCTTAGACATTATTTTATTATTATTAAATAATATTGTAGTGATACTAACCTAAGAGTAGAGATCAGGTCCCTCACCTTTTTGAGTAAATCTTCAATTTTGTGCAAGTCACATTTGTCCACCTTCAAAGTTATTCCCATGGGTATATACCTACAAGGGTATGGTACTGAGTTAGACTAATATGCACCTACTTTATCAAGGATACCTATCTCCATATCTTAGCCAAATTTGTGGACAAACATTGATTCACATATTAGATTAAGTTAGTATCATGCTTTTAATCTTTGCACACTTCTTATATCACAAAATTTATTCCCAAAGTGGGTCTGGGGACCAGGTCCCATACTTGACTTTATTCAAGATGCTGAAGAGATAATCTTCCTGGGGACCATCACCTGAGAGTTTTGTCAATACCCCTTCTGATTATTCTTAGTCTTGAGCTGGGATCAATGACTAACATTTTGCACCATTACCATTCTTTTTTGCATCTTCCAACCTTTACTAATCTTTTTCAGTATCACCATCCCTTTTTTCTTCAAATTATATAGCTTCCTTCTTATCATGGAGATTTTTAACAATATTTTTCCATGGATCAGATATTTTTAAAAGGATTATTTCACCTAAGGCACTTCTATCTTGAAATTTCTTTGAGAGGGAGAATACAATAAAACTTTTCAACCTTGATCTTTCAAATCACTCATTTTTAATAATCATTCATGACTTCAATTCTCTTCCTCATCCTTGAGACCACAATAACTTGTCAGATTTAGGAACCCACTTGAGCCTGAGTTCCCAATAGGATGAAAATGGTGTTATCACATCCCTTTTGGTCCATCCAGTTAGAGGATTTCTTTTCATAACAATCTGAGGCTTGATACCCATAGAATGTGCATTTCACTACTGAATAAATCTAGAACCATTCATCATGGCTCTAATCCATCTTTAACAAGTTTTCTTTGTGTGCCCATCTATTCCAAAATAAGTACATATAGGCCTGTGAAACTTGTTTTTAATATCATGAGCAACCTTTTCTTGATAGCCAAGTCCTTTGCCATTATTAGTAGCTTGATTAGTTAGGTTAAAAAAGATCTGAGGGGATATAGTCCATTGCAAGGATTTTTTTAATTTTTTCCCTCAGACGGACTAGTCCCCCTCGAACTTGTCATTCTGATGGAGAGCAAACGTAAGATGCTTTTGGGAATCCTCCAATTTTTCTTCAAGTTCAACCTGAAACTTTGATGCTTCTTTATTCCCTTTATTCTCTGAAGCATCTATATTCTCCAATTGACTCATCAAGCTCAGATTTTCAAATTTGAACTTAGCAACCCGTTGCTCCATTTTAGATATCTGGAGAGTCAAAGCTATCAATTCTAGCTCCTAATCTTCTATCTTTCCTTCTAGAGAATTATTTTCTCCTTATCATAGGCACTATTTGCTTTCTCTAGTTGATTAACTAAGGTAGAATTTTCAGATTTTAACTTAGTAACCTACTCTTTAGCTTCAGTTATTTGGAGAGTTAGAGAAATTAACTCTAGATCTTAACATTCCACTTTTTCTTCTTGAGAAAGGCTTTTTCTAGTCATTTCACACATAGATTCAATCAACACTTTTGCAAGCCTTTTTATCTTTCTATCAAAATATTTGTCCAAGTTTTCTTTAAAGTCAGAAAGTGTTACCTCATTTTCTTCTTCATCTTCAGTATTTTCCATAAAAACAAATAAGGAATCAAAGGTCAATTTCTTATCCTTTACAACAATCATGGAAATATTTGCAGGCTTCTCAGCTTCATCAAATTCACTGGATAAGTCACCCCAACTAGCTAAGGCTTGCTTTACTACAAAATCAACTACAACCTATCTTCTTGATTAGATTGGGAGTTGGTCCCTGTTATTTTCTTTGTCACCTGGGATATCCTTGATGAGATGTTTTGGACTTCCACATTTGTGACACATTTCAGCATTTCTTCCTCTTCTTTAGAACTGACCACTCCTTATAGTTCTTTTCAATTTTCTTTCTATCTTTATGTAACTCCCCGAATCTGGTACCCGGAATGCTGCATGGTGACCATCACCCCAAAGAACCATAAGCTAACCAATGACTAATATCTATACCTGTATACTACATAATATACTGTGTAATGCAAAAACTTGAACTGAGAGGCCACAAAGTTCAAAACTATAACATAAAATTTGATAAATTATAACCTATGGATGGGGTATAATATACCCAAAACAATTGAAATGACTAACTGAACATCGTAGTCTAAAAAGCCTCTAACTGACTGAACTGTCTGGATAAGGAGTTGATGGGACATGTCTCCAACTAACTCCAACTAATAAATTAATTAATGAGATAATAAAAGAATGATCATTTCCTCAAAATATGGGGACTCACTGCTAACTCTGACTGCTGAGACTGGAATACTATTAATGTTCTGGAGCTCCTGCTTCCGAACCTATGGTATGAGACAACATACCACAAATATGTCAGTACTTTGAATATACTAGTATGCATGTGAGGTAGGTTGAATGCATGGGCTCATAATAAAGATAAAATTACACTCTTGAATGGGTATAAGCGATCGTTTTCAATATAAAATCCAACTAGGTTGAGATCTACTCCCATAGGGAATAGAGTGTGAACTTTGATTTGTTTACGAAATACTTTACTGGTAGCTTACTGTTTCCAAAAATGGGGGTTTGAGTTTCATAGAGAGTCAATTTTCACTTTCAATATTTTAGTGTTTGTAACCAAGATAAATGGGAATGTTCACCATGGGTTTTTGGGAGTTGACAGATGCTAGGTAATACTTAAGACTCTAGAAGTAGGTAGAAACGGCAGAATATCCCTGATGACGGCACTATCTGACTTATCTTTTGACCTCACCAGACAATTTATTATCTAATTCACTTGAATTTAGATAACATATCTATTTCCAATAGGATTTTTATCTCATGTCGATTAATCCATTTATGGCATCAATCATTAAACAGAAGGTTGGTAGCTTCTGAGTCCTTGTTGATAATTCACGTCCTCTAGTTTATTTCTCTATTAAAAGCAAATAAGCCTAAGGCATAACCTATTATTTGCAACCAATAGATTCAAGTTAAAAAAATAGAACTTCAAGACGTCCTACTACTCTTTGAATCCTTTAAATACCTAGCATCATATCATACCCTAATCCATGAATCCCATAACTCGGGCTAATAGAATTAGTCGCTCATGATTTGATGAATAAAATAACAAGTTGAACTCATGATAATATGGATAAACTTATTAAATGATGAAACCAACAAGTCTTTCATCAATTCATTTACAAGATAGAAACCCACAATAATTAATAAGTGTTTTGAAGAGAGAACAGGAAATATACTTGATGAAAGAGACCCAGCAATTCATGATCTCTCCACAGGATTAATTGTCTGATAGATTTAAAGATCATCCTCCGTTCCAAAATAATAATAATAATAATCATAATCCCCCTTAAAAACCCCAAAATATATTTTACTTCTTTAACTTTAATTAGCACATAGCTTTGATACCATTTGTAGGGGGTGTGGATAACTTGGGTAAACAAATAGATAAATAGATCTAATGGATCTATTTTTATTTGTGCTAGGATATTTCTTAACTTCTCTAAACATTTTTATTTCTATTGTATTTATTTTAATTTTATTAATGTTCATATCTTGGGGGTGATTCGATATATGAACATTCAAAATTTATTTTAATTTTATGGTTGATCTACTTTAGACTATCAAAATAGTCTACCAAAGGATAGATTCGAGAATTATTTAATTTTTAGGGGTGTTTTGGTCATTCCCCCTCACCTAAAATCCATCCAAACCCTATATTAAAGCCTATTAGAAGCATTATATGTTATATTTTATCAAATTCCATCAAAAAGAAAACCCTAAGCTCGTACATCCAACCTCAAGAACCTCCAAAGTTCACCATTAATTCTGCAAATTTATTCAAGATTCCAAGTTCCTAGTTCAAGAAATCCAAGAACCATCATTCAAAGGCACGATTAACATCTCAAAAATGAGTATCGATCTAAAGTTCATCATTCAAGGTATGTGGGGTTTTTCAACAAGAACTCTCTTTCGTTCTTGTGCCCAAAAGTAATTTTCTTTACAAAGGCATGATTTTTATTTGATTTTTATGAATTTGAATCATCATCCCATATGTTATGATGATTATTATGAAATCTTGATGTTTATGATTGTGAAAGATGAATTTACATGTGTGGAGATATAAAGAATGAATCTTGAACGATATTTATCATGATTTTGATATTTGGGTCGTGAATCCCCATTGGAAATTGTGTTTTTTTGAGAAAGTGTGTGTTATAAGCATGTTGATGTTCAATATTTGAGATATTTTGAATGATTTGACCTTTTGTTCTTCATGGATTTGTTTTGAACTCGAGTGTGAAAAAAATCCACATTGTGATTGATTTTGATAGATGGGAAGCATGATGGCTCCCGATGTATATTTATATATTACTGAAATTATTTTGTTGTGGATTGTCTTTGAAATGATCTGAGCTAAGTCCGCGAGAAATCTTTAGCATCGAGTGGGAGGTATAAAGAGACCTTACTTCCTTAGAACTACGTGCCTCCATAGGAGTGAGCGTGAGGCTGATGTATATAGTGATCACTAGTTTGTATGGATTTTATATCAATAGTGCTACTCCGATGGAAAGGATAAGATGAATCTCCCCAATGTGGGTACTATGTTGGACTCCATGTAGCTCACATGGTTTATGTCGGTATAGGATCTCCCAGTGTGTGTGTGTTTCCCTGTGTCTATGGTGAATGGCGAAGTGATTTGAAAGTGGAATTGTGAAAGTTATTCTTTCAAAAGATTTAAATGATATTTACATTATGAGAATTGATATTCTTGATGACTGCAAGTGATTGACAAATTATATGATGACTCACATATGTTATTGTACTTATTTCATCCTCTCATGGTTATGATGATTTTCATCGGGCTATGCCAGTCTTTCATATATCCTACATATTTCTTATGAAATATTTATGATGATGATATTTATAAAATTGCATACACCCCCATATACTCGGTTCTTTTCTATGGTACTGACCCATATCTTCGGATGTGGGCTGTATTTTCTCAGAATGTAGGTTCAGGTGCTCAGTTCTAGGTTCGACAGTGATTCTTTAAGCATGATTTATGCACCGTGTGACGCTCTGGGACCTATTTTTTAGGGCATTACAAACTTGGTATCAAAGCTTAATATTTTATGGTGTCCTAGGGAGTCTGACAAGACACGTTAAGTAGAGTCTTGATCATCGGTGTGTAGTGCACCACATCTATGAGCAAGAGGCTACAAAACGTTTTAGGAAAATATGTGATTCTTTCTTTCAGAAGTCTATCATGCTTAAAGTGTCTGTCTCTACTATTGATTCATGCTCTCCTCTTTCAGAAATATGCCTTTACGTCGAGCGACAAGAAATAATGATGGTCAGCAACCTCAACCCGCTGACCCATTGAATGAAAATGTGTCTCATGCTGAATTTCAGGCAGCCTTTCAGGCACTGGCCCAAGCTGTTACTACAAATGTTTAGGGCAAACCGGCCCCAGCTCCACAGCAGTAGAGAGGTGATTCAGCTACTGCCAGGATCCGTGACTTCATGCGGATGAATCCTCCAAAATTCTATGGGTCTAAGTCTGATGAGGATCTACGGTTGTTTTTAGAGGATGTGCGGAAGATTACTCAGGTGATGCATGTATCTGAGGAGCATAGTATGGAGTTGGCTGCGTATAGGTTGAAAGACCTTGCTTATGACTGGGTTGTTGCTTGGAGGGAAGGTAGAGGTGAGGGAGCTATCCCTACAACTTGGCAAGAGTTCCAGGATCCATTCCTGGATAAGTTTTTCCCTTTGGAGATGAGGGAGGAGAAGGTGGAAGAGTTTATAAACCTGTGATAGGGCTCTATGACTGTTAGGGAGTATTGTCTAAAGTTCAATCAGTTGGCCAAGTATGCTCCTGACTTAGTGGCTGATAATCGGGCTAGTATAAGTAAGTTTGTGACTGAAATATCTAGTTATGTGGTTAAGGAGTATAGGTCTGCTATGATGAATAGTGAGATGAATCTTTATAGGCTGATGACTTATGCCCAATAGATTGAGGCAGACAAGATTAAGGAGAGAGATAGTATGAGAGGAAATAAGAGAGCTAGGTCTGAGCAGCACGGACAGGGTTAGACTAGATCGCAGGGAGGGAGTCACCCTTAGTATCAGGATCGTTCGTCTATGCCAGCACCATTATCTGCTAGTTCTCCCATGCCTAGAGGTAGGGAGGAGCAAGATAGTAGGTCATATGCATCCAAGTCCCAGTATAGTGCTGGTAGTAAGCCAAATCCTCCCCTGTGTCCTAAGTGTGGTAGGGCTCATTCAGGTGAGTGTTGGGGTGAGAAGAGAGGTTGTTTTCAGTTTGGTTACATGGGTCATAGAGTTAGATATTGTCCATAAGATGGACAAGGGCGCCGTGACTATCGCCCTCAAACCTAGACTCAGACTGTTAGTACTCCAGTTCCAACGACTCGCCTAGCCCCAGCTCAGGGTGACTCTTCTAGCAATTCTGGCGGGCAGCACCAGAATAGATTCTATACTTTACCATCCATCCAGGAATAGGAGGACTCTCTCGATGTTAGTACCGGTATGCTTCGTATATTTCAGTTTGATGTGTATGCTTTTTTGGATCCTGGATCTAGTTTCTCATATGTTACACCTTTGGTTGCTGTGAATTTTGAAATGAGTCCTGAGATTTTTCCTAAGCCTATCCTAGTTTCTACCCCAGTGGGTGATTCGATTATTGCCCAGAAAATGTATAAAAAGTGTCCTATTATCGTTATTCATAGAGTCTTGTTGGTTGATCTGATTGAGTTAGACATTGTCGATTTTGATACGATTCTGGGTATGGACTGGCTGTATTTTTCTTACATCTCTATTGATTGTCAAACCCGAGTGGTCAAGTTTTAGTTTCTTAGTGCATCCGTGTTTGAGTGGTCTGGGAATTCTGTGTTACCCAAGAGTCATTTTATCTCTTACTTCAAAGCTAGAAAGCTTATTTCCAAGGTGTGTATTTACCATTTGGTTAGAGTCAAAGACACTAAGTCTGAGACTCCAACTCTCCAGTCTGTTAACGTCATCAATTAGTTTTCTGATGTCTTTTCAGATGATCTCCCAGGGATACCTCCTAATAGAGAGATAGAGTTTGGGATTGATCTTCTTCCTAATATTCAGCCTATTTCTATTCCTCCTTACCGTATGACCCCTGCAGAACTTAAGGAGTTGAAACAGCAACTCAAAGATCTACTAGATAAGGGTTTCATAAGGCCCAGTGTTTCTCCTCGAGGTGCTCCTGTGCTGTTTGTAAGAAAGAAAGATGGCTCTTTTCATATGTGCATTGATTACCGCCAACTGAATAAAGTCACTGTCAAAAATAAGTACCCCCTTTCGAGAATAGATGATTTGTTTGACCAATTGCAAGGTGCAAGTTATTTCTCAAAGATAGACCTTCGTTCCGGCTATCATCAACTCAAAGTTAAGGAGTGTAACATCCCAAAAATCATTTCTCGTTATGGCTATTTTGAGTTTCTTATTATGTCTTTCGATTTAACTAATGCCCCAGCAGCTTTCATGGACCTCATGAATCGAGTGTTCAGACCATATCTGGATATGTTTGTCATAGTGTTCATTAATGATATACTAGTGTACTCCCATAGTGAAGATGAACATTCTGATCATCTTCAAACTGTCTTGTAAACCCTTAGAGATCACAAGTTGTTTGTGAAGTTCAGTAAGTGTGAGTTTTGGCTAAGGTCAGTTGCTTTTCTGGGTCATATCATTTCTTTTGAGGGCATTAGAGTTGATCCCCAAAAGACCGAAGCTGTTAGAAATTAGCCTAGACCCATTTCTCCGACTGATATCCGAAGTGTCTTGGGTTTAGCTGGCTATTACCGCCGTTTTGTTGAGGATTTCTCCTTTATAGCATATCCTATGACTCGGTTGACCCAAAATAAAATGAAGTTCTTGTAGTCCGAATCTTGTGAGAAGAGTTTTCAGGAGTTGAAGACTTGACTCACTTCAGCTCCTATTTTGACTTTGCCTGATGGTGTTGATGGTTTTGTGGTGTACTATGAAGCTTTGAGAGTTGTGTTGGGTTGCATATTGATATAGAAGGGTAAGGTGGTAGCTTATGCTTCTAGACAGTTGAAACCCCATGAGAAAAATTACCCAACCCATGACCTTGAGTTGGCTGCTATTGTGTTTGCTTTGAAAATCTGGAGACACTATTTGTATAGTGTCCATGTTGATGTTTTCACTGATCATAAGAGTCTACAATATGTGTTTACCCAGAGAGAATTAAATCTATGGCAGAGACGATGGTTAGAATTGTTAAAAGACTATGATATGAGTGTGTTGTACCATCCGGGCAAGGCTAATATTGTGGCGGATGCCCTAAGTAGAGTGTCAATGAGTAGTGTTTCGCATGTGGTAGAAGTTAAGAAAGAGTTGGCTCGTGATGTACATCATTTGGCTAGATTGGGGGTTAGGTTGTTTGGTCAGACAGAAGAAGTTAGCCAAGGACCAAAAAGTAGAGGTTTTCTCCCAAGGGGGAGATGGTGTGTTGAGATTGCAGGGTGGATTATGTGTCCCAAATGTTGATGATCTGAGATAGAAGATTATGGCTGAAGCGCATGAGGCGTGATATTCTATTCATCCTGGTGCCACCAAGATGTATCGAGACTTGCGAGAAATCTATTGGTGGAGTGGCATGAAGAAAGATATAGCAGAGTTTGTAGCTAAGTGTGCAACATGCCAACAGGTTAAGGTTGAACACCAAAGACCTGGTGGTATGATTCAAGAGTTTAGTATTCCCACCTAGAAGTAGGAAGAGATAAATATGGACTTCGTGATTGGTTTACCTCCTTCCCGACGCCATCATGTTTACATTTGGTTTGTGGTTGATAGGTTGAATAAGTCTTCTCATTTCATTCCTGTTCATACTTCATCTACTACTGAGGATTACGATAGATTGTATATCAAAAATCTAGTCAGACTGCATGGAGTTCCCTTGTCTATCATTTCGGATTGGGGTACTCAGTTCACTTCGGAATTTTGGAAAGCTTTTCAGAAGGGTCTTGGTACCCAAGTGCTTTTGAGTTCTGCTTTTCATCTGCAGACCGATGATCAGGCTGAGCGGAGTATCCAGACCTTAGAGGATATGTTGAGAGCTTGTGCACTTGACTTTAAGGGAAGTTGGGATGATCACTAACCGTTGATAGAGTTTGCTTACAATAACAGTTTCCACCATAGTATTGGTATGGCTCCGTTTGAAGCCTTATATGAGAGGAAGTGTAGATCACCCATAGGTTGGTTCGAGGTGGGTGAACCGATTGTGAGTGGTCCTGATTCGGTATTTGAGACTATGGAAAAAGTTAAGTTGATTAGGGAAAGGTTGAAAACTGTGCAGAGTCATCAGAAGTCATATGCGGATGTTAGAAGGAGAGACATTGAGTTTGAAGTTGGTGACCTAGTGTATCTAAAAATTTCACCCATGAGGGGGGTAAAGAGATTCGGAAAGAAGGGGAAGCTTACTCCCCGTTATGTTGATCCTTACAAAATTCTTAGCCGTGTTGGTAAGGTAGCTTATGAGGTCGAGTTGTCTTCCGAGTTGTCCTCTGTTCATCCAATATTCCATGTCTCCATGCTTAGAAAGCATATTAGCGATGCTGCGGTAGTGAATTCCTCTGTGAGTGCTGACATTCAAGAAAATATTTCTTTTGATGAGATTCCTATTGAGATTCTTGATTCCTATTGAGATTCTTGATTTCAGTGTCCGAAGACTAAGAAACAAAGAAGTTCCCTTGGTCAAGGTGTTGTGGCGACACCAATCTGTTGAGGGTGCAACTTGGGAAGTTGAGGCAGATATGCGATCCAAGTACCCGCACCTATTTTCCGCGAACTCCGATCAAGCTGAAGGTATCGTTCTTTCCTAAATCATGCACTTTCGATAAAAGTTACAGTAGTTCAGCTGTTATTTATTATGTGTTCAGCTGTAGTTCCTTGAATTTATGCATTCTATGTTGCATTCGGAGTAAGAAACAATGTGGTGATGAGGATGAATGTTTCGAGGATGAATGTCTAGCGCCATGCCTAGCATTATTCCTATCTAATCTTGGCATGTCTAGCATCATTCGAGGATGAATGTTTCCAAGGAGGGATGATGTAATACCCCAGGAAATTTTTTATCGAAATTTTGTGCGTAAACGTGTTGGGTTCTATCTTCTAGAATGAATTATAAATTTTTCGTGTGGAATGTCTTAGATTATGACCCACTATTGAGTAGAGTATCGAATAATCTTTCCAACGATATGTGGATCATCCAAAACAGACACCCGAGCGATGAGTTATGAATATTCCGATCGAATCGTGAATAGTAGTGAACAGTAAAACGTGCAGGAAAAAGTACTGAGGCCTGGCGTATTTTTGCTCCAACTTTAAACGATCATAACTCCTTGTACATAATGATCTAGGTGATCTACTATATATCAATGGAAATCTCTGCGAGTCCTCTTTCTAATGAAATTGGTTTCATCCAATTAGGATATCGGAGTAAAAGGTTATGGTTGATCTACTTTAGATAATCAAAACAGTCCACCAAAGGACAGATTCAAGAATTATTTGATTTTTAGGGGCGTTTTGGTCATTCCCCCTAACCCAAAATCCATCCAAACCCTATAGTAAAGCCTATTAGAAGCATTATATATTATATTTCATCAAATTCCCTCAAAAAGAAAACCCTAAGCTCCTACATCCAACTTCAAGAACCTCCAAAGTTCACCATTAATCTGCAAATTTATTCAAGATTCCAAGTTCCTAGTTCAAGAACTCTAAGAACCATCATTCAAAGACATGATTAACATCTCAAAAACAAGTATCGATCTAAAGTTCTTCATTCAAGGTATGTGGGGTTTTTCAACAAGAACTCTCTTTCGTTCTTGTGCCCAAAAGTAATTTTCTTTACAAAGGCATGATTTTTATTTGATTTTTACGAATTTGAAGTATGAACCCATATCTTATGATGATTTTTATGAAATCTTGATGTTTATGATTTTGAAAGATGTATTTACATGTGTGGAGATATAAAGCAAGAATCTTGAACGATATTTATCATGATTTTAATATTTGGGTCGTGAATCCCTATAAGAACTTGTATTTTCTTGAGAAAATGTGTGTTATAAGCACGTTGATGTTGAATGTTTGAGATATTTTGAATGATTTGACCTTTTGGTCTTAATGGAGTTGTTTTGAACTCGAGTGTGAAGGAAATCCACAACGTGGTTGATTTTGATAGATGGGAAGCATGATGGCTTCCATGTATATTTATATCTTACTAAAATTATTTTTTTGTGGATTGTCTTTGAAATGATCTGAGCTAAGTCCGGGAGAAATCTTTAGCACCGAGTGCGAGGTATAAAGCGACCTTACTTTCCTAGAACTACGTGCCCCCGTATGAGTGAGCCTGAGGCTGATTTATATAGTGATCACTAGTTTGTGTGGATTTGATATTGATAGTCCTACTCCGATGGCAACGATAGGATGGCTCTCCCCAACGTGGGTTGTACATTGGACTCCATGTATCTCTCATGGTTTATGTCGGTTATAGGATCTCCCAGTGTGTGTGTTTCCTTGTGTCTATGGTGAATGGTGAAGTGATTTGAAAGTGGAATTGTGAAAGTTATTCTTTCGAAAGATTTAAATTATATTTATATTATGAGAATTGATATTCTTGATGAACTGAAAGTGATTGACAAATTATATGATGAATCACATGTGTTATTGTACTTATTTCATCCTCTCATGATTATGATGATTTTCTTCGGGCTATGTGATTCTTTCATACATCCTGCTATTCCTTATTAATATTCATGATGATGATGATTATACGACTACATACACCCCCATATACTCAATTCCTTTCCATGGTACTGACCCACATCTTCGGATGTGGGCTGCATTTTCTCGGAATGTAGGTTCAGGTGCTCAGTTCCAGGTTCGACAGTGATTCTTCAGGCATGCTGTTCTACATCTTCTGTTGTGGTGAGTCCTCATGTTCCGAGGACGTGATGTCTGATGTTGGTTTCACGGAATTGTTTACATTTGATAACTGAGTATAAGTCAGTTGGGGCATGTCTCAATG
>NW_025896054.1:2571259-2643811 GCF_002878395.1 Capsicum annuum
GCCCACATCCGAAGATGTGGGCTGCATTTTCTCGGAATGTAGGTTCAGGTGCTCAGTTCCAGGTTCGACAGTGATTCTTCAGGCATGCTGTTCTACATCTTCTGTTGTGGTGAGTCCTCATGTTCCGAGGACGTGATGTCTGATGTTGGTTTCACGGAATTGTTTACATTTGATAACTGAGTATAAGTCAGTTGGGGCATGTCTCAATGGCTCACTGATTTTATTGATTTTGTTAGAGTCTTGTCAGACTAGTATAGATGTTGGGAGTTGGCTAATAAGTCGTATTTTGTTATCTTTCTGAAATTCTTTTATTCTTGGATGATGATTAATCTGTTGATATTTGAGTGTTATTTATGGAAACCCCGTTGATTTGTGTTGAACTGAATGAAAATGGCTCAAAGGGTTAGCTTGGAGCTACTCGTAGCCTCAAGCAACGTGTGACGCTCCAGGACCTATTTTTTGGGGCGTTACAGAATATATTCTAGCATTTCTTAATCTGTATAATATTTATCTGAATAATTATCTAGGTAGTAATAGTGATTGTCATCACGTAAGTATATTTCTCCTAACTCATCTTCTATCTGATTTATATCTTACTCTTCATCTCCAGTGTTAAATATTTTTTCTCATATTATTTTCTTTACGTCTATAATTTCTATATCTCTAAGTATGTATAAAACTAGTACTTCAAAATTATTTGTTATTTAGGTGGGTTAATTAAATGCTTTTTCTTAATATTCTTTAGTTGTTTGTTTCAATCTTATTAATTCCTCTATGTTTTCATTAAGGTATTCTATATATTTTATATCTTTGCTTCTCATATATTTTTTCTAAATTTGTTTTCATTAGTTTTTCTATTAATTGTATATTTTTCTTATCCATTTTCCAATATTCGTAATTTATCATGGTTTATGTGTAGGTTTGGTATGTAAGTATTTATAAGAGTAGTTAGGTAGGTGAGGTATGTAATTTATTTTAGTAATAAAATATTTATCAAATATTTTGTACTATATGATTTTTTTATATCCTACAATTTCTATATCCTTAAGTGCATATAAAACAAGTATTTTAAATTTATCTACCATTTCGTCAAATAAATAAGTATTCATTTTTCATATGATGCTTTTTCAAAATATTCCCTTCAATCATACATAACAAAATATGATCATTTTAAATTACTATATACTAGATTATTCTTAAATAACATATTTTTCAGTCACTATTATCATAATAATCTGGATACTTTTCCCTTAAACAACGCCTCTACTCTGGCTACTCTCCTATCACGGATTTCTTGCCTCACCGGTTTCACCTTTAGGATGGCATAGTTCTTAGGGATTTTTCTCCTTTTCCACTTTGCTAATAAACTTCTTAGCATACTATTTTTCGAACAACTCTACTATAAAGTAACTAACATGAACTTATTTTATCATATCATGATTGTTAGAAATTTATGAATTTAGCTATTCATAACCATAAATAAATATACCTGTTTTGGTAGATTTGATAATTCTAGGCTTTGTTTATCCATAGCTTTTGCTTTGAAATATATCTGTTTTTTATTAAATATTCAAAAGTTTTTTGTTTACAAAGGAGGGCTTTTTGCTTCAATGCATGAAGACTTTCCCTTAACTTGCCAGAGGATTACATATTTATAGCCTAAGAAAACGCGTAAAACTTATCTACACTGTTCTTACTTTACACGTTCCTTATATTTTACAAAGTGGGTGTTAAAAAGTCTTAAAAGCTATTAATAGTATGTACAAGGAAGTCAAAAAAGTAATAATGGCACTAAATTCCAAAAAATCTAATCTACTATCTCTTTACATAAAGAAATTTCAGGAAACGCTAACTTTTCTTCCATATGTCATTTTCCTTGTCTCCTTCCATTATTGCTCCATTGATTTTTATCTTCTAGCTAGCATCCTTATCTTCTTGGTTTTATTCTAGCTAGACTTCCGGGATAATATTATTTCCTGCATTACATTTCCAACATTAATGGTCTGGATATTTGCGTCCAATTATCTTGCAATATCTTGTTAATAATTCATCTGAAATAAATCTTTTCTTAATTGCTCTTACAATAGATTGTTTTTCTAGGTTAAGTAACATCATTATCCATTGTCTAACATCTTCCATATCTATTTGTCATAGCTCTCTTGAATTTGAATAAATCATTTGATGGTCTCTTGAATAATAGCTCCATATTGGGTTTCCATTGATGTAATTATTTCCTAATTCTTGAGTAATTAAAGCTAATCCAATAAGTTGTTTATTTACATAAAAATCAGGTATCTCGATTTTGGGTATCTCTGGCTGCTGCACAATATCTTCTGGTATAATCATATCTCTGGTTAATCCTATTTTTACAACTTGTATAACTGGTTTGATCTCGTTGTATAATATCTCTATAGTTGTTAGTTCTTCTTCATCTTGGGTATATATGGTATTTAATAATTCATAGTCAAAACATGTTTTTATTAAGCTTGGATTGGTTTTGGGTAGTGCGATTAGCTTGGTGTAACCTTGCCATTTTTGTGTTATATAATTTGTGTTTGGTTCTTGTATATTTGTAGCTCTGGGGTTAAGGTTTAAGAAAGTTTGTACTTTGTAGATATTTTTGATATATCCTCAGGCTATATGGTTATAAGCTTTTTTATCTTGGTTCAAACTATCTCGATATGTGGTAATTTGTAGGGGTATATACAAAGGGTCTTTTTGTATTTTTGGTATAAATGGTTTTTCAAATATCTTATTTATCTTCATGTTCTGATATCTTTGTCCACTAACTTCTTTGCTTGTACCTGCAATTGTAGATTGATAAACGTTATGGGTTTTATGGAGTGTCCCAACGCTCCTTTTAGCTTTGAAATTTTAATGTCTTTCGATCAACATAGCTCTGCACACTGCTGAGTTAGCTGATTCATAGCTTTAGACTTCAGTTTAACTGCATTAGTCTTTTGCTTTATTATTTCATTACCCATACTGTCCACTTTCATTGAAAGCGTAGTTAGGGTTTTGAGTATCTTTTCTAAAGCATCATCTTCTATTATATCAGTCTGTGTAACTTTGTCTTGATATGTAATCTGTAATAACATTTTTGTTAGTACTAATTACTTCAATTGTAAATGTAAAATTTAATATATTTAATACTAGTCTCTGAATCTCTTTCGTTGTAACTGAATTTTGTATTTTCTTTGTTAACCACCAATGTACCTGTGTATTATTTGTCCGTACAATAAATTTGTTCTATACAATATATGGCTCAAATGCTAATAAACATTTATATAATGAACATAATTCTTTTCTATTTATTTTCCATTTTATTTCTGTTTCATTAAACGTACCTGAGTAGTATCAACAATGATGTTCTAATTTTTCTTCTTTATATCTATATTTAAGTACCCCTCCATAACTATATTCACTAGCATCTGCTTCTACTATATATATGAATTTTTTATTTTCGTCTGGGAATTGTAATTTTGGTAATTCTTTACAAAGTATTTTTATTTTTTGTACTTATTTTTTATCTTCTTCGTTGTAATTATATTCTACGTCCTTTTTTAATTATTTTCTGTAAAGGCTTTAGGTTTTCTGCTAATTTTGGTATATATTCTCTAACTCAGTTTATTAATCCTAAAAATGATTGTAATTTTTTTTTGTATCTAATTCTTCTTTTGAACTTATTATTTTTTGCACTATATGTTGTTGCATTTTTACTCCACTTTTATCTATTTGTATTTCTAAAAACTCTATCTGGTTTTTCATAATTTCGTCTTTCTTTTCACTTAAACTTATTCCCAATTTTTCTATTATATCTGTAAATTATTCTAATAATTTTATATGTTCCTCTTTAGTTTTTGTATGTATATCATCTATGTAAACTATACAATTAGGTAATTGTTTAAAATTACTATCCATAAAATGTTGATATCTACCTGGTGCATTTTTATATCCAAATGGTAATACGTTCCATTCATAAAATCCTTGTGGTACCGTAAATGCGGTTAATTCTTTAGAATTTTCATCTAACTTTAAGTGGTAAAATCCTGATTTACAATCAAATTTATTAAAATAATTATATCCTTGTATTTGTCTTATTTTTAATATCTTATTTGGTATTGGATAATTATATGTCATAGTTTTTGCATTTAGCTTTCTATAATCAATAATCATTCTACTTTTTCCTCTTTTTTGTTCACTATGTTTATTTACTATAAATATTGGACTATTGTGTTTACTATTGCTTTTTTGTATATACTGTTTTTCTAATAATTCATCTATATGCATTTTAAATTCTTTTAAATCGTCAAAATTATATGTTAATGGTTTTTGAGTTATAATGCTATTTTTATCTATTAGTTCAATTTTTATAGTAGTTTTATGTTTTTCCCATCCTTTTAATGGATCTTCACTATATAATTGTCTTAATTTTTTCTTTATTATTTCTACCTTATCTATTGAAAATACAGTTATTTCTTTTTTATTTATCGAAAATACAACTAGTTCTACTGTGTCTTCTGTATCTTTTATATTTTCTAACTTTTGTGTAATTTTTTCACTTCCTTCTATCAAATCAGTTTTCTTTCTTATTTTATTAATAACTTTTTGCCCTTACTTTTTGTTTACATAGTGTTGTAAACCACTAATCTGTTTTAGTTATTATATGTGGGTATAATTTATCTAAAAATGGCATTTCTAAAAGCATATCTTTTGATGTTAGTTCATAATTATCGATTTCTCCTATTGTTATTATTTTATCCCATATCTGTATTTTTACATTTTTAGCTTTATATGTAATTAAGCTTCCTTCATTTTTAAATCCTTTGACTACTATTGGTGTTTTTAATTTATCCCATTTACTTTCTGGCAAACAGTTGTATCTACATAAGTTTGTTGCTGCTCCTATATCTATCTTAGGTGTATAATACCTTCATAATATCCTTCTACTATTAATTTTACAAGTACATATATTTTCATATCATGTTAAAGTTGTTTTTATGAATAATCTTTCTTTATTATATGTTATAGATAATTGTGTATGTTCTATATTATATGGTTTTACTTGATCTAACCATTTTATTCCTAATATTATGTCTGCTTTTTGCATTTCTTCCTTTATTTTAAATTCTATTTTTATTTTTCTGAGTCCTATTATTGTTTCTTTTTTAGCTATATCTTTAATGTTTATTAAGCTCCTTGGGAGATCTGGGCATATATTACTATTAGATATTTTTTCTTCACTTTTTACTAAATATTTTGCTATATAATTTTCTTCTTGTCCGTGTTTAAGAGTATTAAATATTCTTTTTTATTTATTGTTTCTGTTATATAATATTGATTCAAATTAACTATTGAAGTTGTTTCATAACTTGTTCTTTTTGATGAGTTTGATGATTCTAGTTTTTCATGAGCTATTCTTTTTGTTGTGCTTATTCTATCTTTTATTATTTCTAAATCTTCTTCTATATCTCTGTCTTCGTAACTATAATCATTATTATCAATTGTTTTTACTAATTGTTCGAAAGGACTTTCTATTTGTATTTTATTAATTTTATTTTTTCTCATTATTTTATGTTTTGTTGTTAATACATATAGATTTTTACATCTTGCTATAAATATTTTACTTCCTTGGGTTAGTTCTATTCCTGATATTTTCCAATATAATACTAATGATTTATTTATAATTTTTTTTGTTATTTCTACTGAATAATTCGCACTTATTATAAATTTAAATTTTTGGTATATTAAAATTCCTTTTATGGCTGTTATTATACTTTTTTCTATATGTTTTATAATTCTATCATCTACTAAATATAATTCTATTGGTGTATCTATTCTTTCTCTAAAACATGTTTTTATTAATATCTCTGTTCCTCCAAAGTGTACATATTTTATTGGATCTTTACTTTTTATATCGTTTATTTCTTTATTAATTATTCTTTTTGTTACTAGTGGTATACTAGCTCTTCCTTTTGCATATCTACAGTCTATTACATGTTCTTTTTAGCTTACTACGTAGTATTCTTCCTTTTTTCTACTAAATACATTTTTTGTTGTTGGTATTTTAAATATTTTTTCTACACTTAAGTCTAACTCTTTTCCTTTTATTTCGTCAAATATTATTTTTTGATCTGTTCCTTCTTCATTTAAATATTCTTCCTTAGTTATTATTTTTATATCATCTTCAGTTATTTGATTCATTTTTATATCTTCTTCAATCATTTGATTCATCTAATTCACTATCTATTTCATTATCTGTTTCAGTTTTTAAAATTTTATCTATACTATCTTCACTTTCTAATTCATAATCTGTATAATCTATCTGCATATATTCTGTATTTTTGATTTTTATTTCTGATATTTGCTTATTTTTTGGATTTTTTGGTAATTTACAATCTCTATCTAAATGTCCTAGTTTTCTACAATTATAACAAGTACATTCTTTTATAGATTTATTTTTGCTATATGGTCTTTTATGTTTATAATTTTTTACATAATATCTTTTTCTTGGTTTCTTATATTTATATTGTGATTTTTTGTATTTCTTATGTCTTTTTTTTTCTTATAATATCTTTCTTCACATCCAAATTTAGGTGCTATTTTATCTTTGCAACATGCTAAATTTCTTATTAATGTTTTTTCCATTTTTATTTCTTCTCTATATTTTTCATATAGATTTCTATACCATTTTTGTAAAAATTTTATTCTTGCTCCTATGGTATCTACTACTTTTGCTTCATCCCAACTCTTTATCATTTTAGAACTAAATGGTTCAGGTAATTTACTAAAATATAATCTTCTTATTTCTTTACTTTCTTCTATATTATATGTTCCTTTATAATAATATTCTTTAAATGCGCACTTATATTCATCTATATAGCACATATTACATATTGCTAGTTTTAACATTAAATTTTTATTTATATCTTTTTCTTTATTTTACTCTTCTTCTTCTGTTGTTACACTACTAAATTCATCTCTTATAGCTATTTGATATTTTCTCAATATTTCTGTTGGTAGTATTTTAGTAGTTGTTGCTGATGTTCCTTCTGTTTTATTATCAGATCTAGGTACTTTTTTACTTGCTTCGGCTAGGTTTAAAAACCATAATTTTACTGTTCCTATTAATGTCTTTTCTATATATTCTGGTGTGTTTATTGTATCTATTTTATTATTTAATAATTGTTTTGACATATATCCTACTCATAGTTGTATTATTTTATTTGTGTCTATTACACAGTCTAAATCTAAAACATTGTAATTAATTATTTATTTTGGTGTCCATTTATTATATTCATCCTTTGAATTATATCTTTTAAAATTATTTTTGTAATTATAGGTTGGTTTTCTTATTTTTGATGAACTAGGTATTACATTTTTATCTAAAGTATTTACTTCTGTATTTATTAGTTCTAGATTTTCTTTATTAATTACTTCTTATTTTTCATTAATTTCTAGTTTTCCTATGTTTTCTAGAATTTCTGTATATGTTTCACTAGCTTCCGAATCATAATTATCTGTTTCTTCAGCATCTATTGCATTTATTTCTAATTCACTGTTTCTGGTTCTTTATTTTTTATTTCTAAGTTTTCTTTAAATTGATTTATCTAAATTAATAATTTTTGGTTTTTATCTTTTTCTTATTTTTATTTCTGTCTTTTTCATACAAATCTTTTAACATTTGTAGTTCTTTTTCTAATTCAGCAATCCTACTTTTTTCTAGTTTCTTCTATTTTTCATATTTCTTCTGTGGTTTGTTGTATTATTTTATCTATTTCCTTTTTTCTGTCTATCTCTTCATTTTCTCTTTCTATTCTTACCATGACTGCCAACTTATCTTCTAATATTAATTCTTCTTTTTCTAACATTAAATATAAATGTTCACCTTTTTTCTTATATCTCCTTCCTAAATTAGAGAATACTATTTTTATTTTTAATCCTTCTTGATTTTCATATTCTTTTTGTGCCTTTATTGAGTTTTTACTAACTCCGACAATTATGTTATACTGTAGTCTTTCGATTCTTATTTTTAATTCTTTACGTTTTTCAGATATTATTTATTTTAATTTTTTATATTATTGTGGTTTTTGTATGTTATTCATCTAAACAATATTTATAATATTTTGGTGGATATCTAAATCTAGTTTTATCATAATTAATAAATTAATCAAATAAATTCAAATATATATTACATCCGTAACTTTAATAAGCATATGGCTCTGATACCATTTGTAGGGGGTGCGGATAACTTGGGTAAACAAAGATAAGTAGATCTAAAAGAAGATAAGGATGTCAGCTAGAAGATAAAAATCAACGGAGCAATAATGGAAGGAGACAAGGAAAATGACATATGGAAGAAAAGTTAGCCTTTCGTGGAATTTCTTTACGCAAAGAGATAGTAGATTAAATTTTTTGAAATTTAGTGCATTATTACTTTTTGACTTCCCTGTACCTACTATTAATAGCTTTTAAGACTTTTAAGCACCCACTATGTAAAAATTGAGGTACCTATAAAGTAAGAACAGTGTAGATAAGTTTTACGCGTTTTCTTAGGCTATAAATATGTAAGCCTCCGGCAGGTTAAGAGATTTAGAAATAATAAATGATAGAATAAGCACAACAAAAAGAATAGCTCATGAAAAAACAGAATCATCAAGCTCATCAAAGAGAACAAGTTATGAAACAACTTCAATAGTTAATTTAAATCAATATTATATAACATGAACAATAAATGAAAAAGAATATTTAATACTCTTAAACACAGGACAAGAAGAAATTATATAGCAAAATATCTAGTAAAAAGTGAAGAAATAAAATCTAATAGTGATATATGCCCAAATCTACCAAGGAGTCTAATAAACATTAAAGATACGACAGAAAATGAAATAATAATAGGAGTCAGAAAAATAAAAATAGAATTTGAAACAAAGGAAGAAATGCAAAAAGAAGACATACTATTAGGAATAAAATTGTTAGAACAAGTAAAAACCATATAATATAGAACATACACAATTATCTATAACATAAAATAAAGAAATATTATTCATAAGAAGAGCTTTAACATGATATGAAAATATATGTACTTGTAAAATTAATAGTAGAAGGATATTATAATAGGTATTATACACATATGATAGGTACAAGACCAGAAGCAAACTTATGTAGATACAATTGTTTATCAGAAAGTAAATGAGATAAATTAAAAACACTAATAGTAGTCAAAGGATTTAATAATGAAGGAAGCTTAATTACATATAAAGCTAAAAATGTAAAAATACAGATATGGGATAAAATAATAATAATAGGAGAAATCTATAATTATGAACTAACATCGAAAGATATGATTTTAGAAATGCCATTTTTAGATAAATTATACCCACATATAATATCTAAAACAGATTGGTGATTTACAACATGTAAGCAAAAAGTATGGGCAAAAAGAGCTATTAATAAAATAAGAAAGAAAACTGATTGGATAGAAAAAAGTGAAAAAATTGCACAAAAGTTAGAAAATATAAAAAATACAGAAGACACAGTAGAACTAGTTGTATTTTCGATAAATAAAAAAGAAATAACTATATTTTCAATAGATAAGGTAGAAATAATAAGGAAAAAATTAAGACAATTATATAGTAAAGATCCATTAAAAGGATGGAAAAAATATAAAACTACTATAAAAATTGAATTAATAAATAAAAATAGCATAATAACTCAAAAACCATTAATATATAATTTTGACGATTTAAAAGAATTTAAAATGCATATAAATGAATTATTAGAAAAACAGTATATACAAAAAAACAATAATAAACACAATAGTCCATCATTTATAGTAAATAAACATAGTGAACCAAAAAGAGGAAAAAGTAGAATGGTTATTGATTATAGAAACCTAAATGCAAAAACTATGACATATAATTATCCAATACCAAATAAGATATTAAAAATAAGACAAATATAAGAATATAATTATTTTAGTAAATTTGATGTTAAATCAGGATTTCACCACTTAAAGTTAGATGAAAATTCTAAGGAATTAACCTCATTTACGGTACCACAAGGATTTTATGAATGGAACGTATTACCATTTGGATATAAAAAAGCACCAGATAGATATCAACATTTTATGGATAGTTATTTTAAATAATTACCTAATTGTGTAGTATACATAAATGATATACTACTATATACAAAAACTACAGAGGAACATTTAAAATTATTAGAACAATTTACAGATATAATAGAAAAATCGAGAATAAGTTTAAGTGAAAAGAAAGCCGAAATTATGAAAAATCAGATAGAGTTTTTAGGAATACAAATAGATAAAAGTGGAGTAAAAATGCAACAACATATAGTACAAAAAATAATAAATTCAAAAGAAGAATTAGATACAAAAAAGAAATTACAATCATTTTTAGGATTAGTAAACCAAGTAAGGGAATATATTCCAAATTAGCAGAAAACCTAAAGTCTTTATAGAAAAAAATTAAAAAAGGACGTAGAATATAGTTACAACGAAGAAGATAAAAAAATAAGTTCAGAAAATAAAAATACTTTGTAAAGAATTATCAAAATTACAATTCCCAGAAGAAAATAAAAAATTTATATATATAGTAGAAGCAGATGCTAGTGAATATAGTTATGGAGGAGGACTTAAATATAGATATGAACAAGAAAAATTAGAACATCATTGTAGATACTACTCAGGTACGTTTAATGCAACAGAATTAAAATGAGAAATAAATAGAAAAGAATTATGTTCATTATATAAATGTTTATTAGCATTTGAGCCATATATTGTATATAACAAATTTATTGTACGGACAGATAATACACAGGTAAGTTGGTGGTTAACAAAGAAAATACAAAATTCAGTTACAACGAAAGAGATTCGGAGACTAGTATTAAACATATTAAATTTTACATTTACAATTGAAGTAATTAGTACTAACAAAAATGTTATTGCAGATTACATATCAGGACAAAGCTACACAGACTGATATAATAGAAGATGATACTTTAGAAAAGATACTCAAAACCCTAACTACGCTTTCAATGAAAGAGGATAGTAGAGGTAGTGAAATCGAAAAGCTAAAGACTAATGAAGTTAAACTGAAGTCTAAAGCTATGAATCAACTAACTCAGCAGTGTGCTGAGCTATGTCGATCAGAAGACATTAGAATTTTAGAGCTAAAAGGAGAGTTGGACGCTCTATAAAACCCATAACGTTTATCAATCTACAATTACAGGTACAAGCAAAGGAGTTAGTAGACAAAGATATCAGAATGTGAACATGAATAAGATATTTGAAAAACCATTTGTACCAAAAATACCAAAAAAACCCTATACATACCCCAACAAATTACCACATATCGAGTTAGTTTGAACCAAGATAAAAAAGCTTATAACCACATAGCCCGAGGATCTATAGAAAATATCTACAGTACAAACTTTTCTAAACCTTAACTCTAGAGCTACAAATATCCAAGAACCAAACACAAACTATATAACCCAAAAATTGCAAGGTTACAACAAGCTAATTGCACTACCCAAAACCAATCCAAGCTTAATAAAAACATGTTTCGACTATGAATTATTAAATACTGTATATACCCAAGATGAAGAAGAACTAACAACTATAGAAGAATTACATAAAGTATTCACCACCTATAAAAGAGTAACCAAAGAAAATCTATTTTATATAAAGTTTTATTCTGCACCAGCAGAGATATTCTACGACGAGATCAAACCAGTTATACAAGTTGTAAAAATAGGATTAACTAGAGATATGATTATACCGGAAGATATTGTCCAGCAGCCAGAGATACCCAAAAACGAGATACCTAATTTTTATGCAAATAATTGACTTATTGGATTAGCTATAATTATTCAAGAATTAGCAAATAATTACATCAATGGAAACCCAATATGGAGCTATTATTCAAGAGACCATCAAATAATTTATTCAATTTCAAGATAGCTACGGCAAACAGATATGGAAGATGTTAGACAATGGATAATGACGTTATTTAACCTAGAAAAACAATCTACTGCAAGAGAAATTAAGTAAGGATTTATTTCAGATGGATTATTAACAAGATATTGCAAGATAATTTGACACAAATATCCAGACCATCAATGTTTGAAATATAATGGAGGAGATAATATTATCCTAGAAGTCTAGCTAGAATAAAACCAAGAAGATAAGGATGCCAGCTAGAAGATATAAATCAATGGAGCAATAATGGAAAGAGACAAGGAAAATGACATACGGAAGAAAAGTTAGCCTTTCCTAAAGTTTCTTTACGTAAAGAGATAGTAGATTAGATTTTTCGGAATTTAGTGCCATTATTACTTTTTGACTTCCTTGTACCTATTAATAGCCTTTAAGACTTTTTAGCACCCACTTTGTAAAAAATAAGGCACGTGTAAAGTAAGAACAGTGTAGATAAGTTTTACGCGTTTTCTTAGGCTATAAATATGTAAGCATCCGGCAAGTTAAGAGAAAGTCTTCATGCGTTGAAGAAAAAAGCCCTCCTTTGTAAACAAAAAACTTTTGAATATTTAATAAATAACAGATATATTTTAAAGCAAAAGCTATGGATGAACAAAGCCCATAATTATCAAATCTACCAGAACAGGTATATTTCTTTATGGTTATGAATAGCTAAATTCATAAATTCCTGACAATCATGATATAATAAAATAAGTTCATGTTAGTTACTTTATAGTAGAATTATTCGAAAAATAGCATGCTAAGAAGTTTATTAGCAAAGTGTAAAAGGAGAAAAATCCTTAAGAACTATGGCATCCCAAAGGTGAAACCGGTGAGGGAAGAAAACCTTGATAGGGGAGTAGCCAGAGTAGAGGCGCTGTTTAAGGGAAAAGTATCCAGATTACCATGCTAATAGTGACCGAAGAACATGTTATTTAAGAATAACCTGGTATATAGTAAGCTAAAATGATCATATTTGTTATGTATGATTGAAGGGAATATTTTGAAAAAGCATCATATGAAAAATGAATACTTGTTTATCTGACGAAATGGTAGATAAATTTAAAATACTTTTTTTTGTATGTACTTAAGGATATTGAAATTGTAGATATAAGAAAAATCATATTGGAAAAAATATTTGATAAATATTTTATGACTAGAATAAATTACATACCTTACCTACCTAACTACTCTTATAAATACTTACATACCAAACCTACACATCAACCATGATAAATTACGAATATTGGAAAATGGATATGAAAAACATACGATTAATCGAAAAACTAATGAAAACAAATTTAGAAGAATATATGAGAATCAAAGATATAAAATATATAGAATACCTTAATGAAAATATAGAGAAATTAATAAGATTGAAACAAACAACTAAAGAATATTATGAAAAAGCATTTAATTAACCCACCTAAATGACAGATAATTTTGAAGTACTAGTTTTATTCATACTTAGAGATATAGCAATTATAGACGTAAAGAAAAAATTATGGGAAAAAATATTTAACATTGGAGATGAAGAGTTATGTATAAATCAGATAGAAGATGATTTAGGAGAAATATACTTAAGTGATGACAATCACTATTACTACCTAGATAATTATTCAGATGGATATTATACAAATTAAGAAATGCTAGAATATATTCAAAGAGTTTGAGAAAAACAAAGTTGGCTATACGAAGAAATTAATATAGAAACCAGCGTAGAAAAGGAAGAGAAAAATTAAAAGAAAGATTAATTTGGATAAATAAAACCATAAAACAACTAGAATTAAAAGACAGTTTAGAATATGATTTAGACATGGAATTATTCATAGACGAAAAAGATATGATAATTAACGAAATAGTTAACCTAGAATTTAATATCAGATATAGTACAATTAGAATAAATTATTACAAAAAAATTTGCAGTATCACAACTACTTTAGGATAAAATGATAGACTATGAGTATTTAAAATATTGGAGACAAGATACGAAAGAAATAAGATTAACAGAAATACTTATGAAAGAGAATTTAATTGAATATTTTAGAACAAAAGATATAAAATATTTAGAATGCCTCCAAAATAATATAAAAGAATTACAAAGACTAAGAGAAAAAACTAAAGAATATTACAGTAAAACATTTAATCAAATACCATCTAATCACCCCCCAAGATATGAACATTAATAAAATTAAAATAAATACACTAAACATAAAAATGTTTAGAGAAGTTAAGAAATATCCACTCACAAATAAAAATAGATCTATTTATCTATTTGTTTACACAAGTTATCCGCACCCCCACTTTTGACATTCTTTTCTTCCCGCTTTTATTTGTCAAGCCTGCTCAAGATGGGTGCTGTCTGTTCAAGCATCAGATTATCTTTTCTCAACTTTTTTTTTTTTTTAGTTTTCTCCTTTCCTATTTCTTTTTTTCTGCACCCAACTTCTTAATCATTTTCCTTCTTTTACCTCTCTTCATACTCATAATGCATCACACACCCCTATAGTAGCCACCCTCAACTTAGATTATTTTCCTAAGTCAAGGTGCACAGTGCCAAAGGAGGACCAGGGCCAAAACAGGTTCATTGTGATGTAATGGGAAGATGAAAGGTTTACAAGAAATAACTAGGCTATTGAGGCTCAAAAATGGATCAAGGGATATTATTTACATTTGGATGGTCATGTAAGCTAAAGTTGGTTAACATGCAAGAATGGATTATGATCCTTTCCTAACGCCTATCCTATGACTATGGCACGACTAACTACGCAAGTTCTAGATTTAATGCACAACGAGAACTGAGTATGACCTTACACACACATGGCAATCAAGTATATCGCATATTACTACTCATCCGTTTCATGCATTTATTTTCTACAGGTTATTTATTTGCCATACTAATGCCCCAAACAGATACACAGTGGTCGCAATGGATGCAATGCACACAGTACACAATAGATTAGACCACTAGAGAGGTACTCAAAAATCACAAAATAAGCTAACAGCCTCAAGTACTTGTACTACTCCTAATTATCTATAAAATATGTTACAACAATAGTTTACCCTACACCCTCAACTTAAAATCAAAAACAAAATGCACAAAGGGTTAGGATATACCTGAAGATAGTCAAGCATGTGGATCCTGGATCTTCAACGCTGCTACTGTATCATCTGTTGTCTTCTCCCCACTCGTAGCATCTGCCCTTGCAGTGGTTGGAGCCTGGCTAGATAAAGCGTCTACAGCCCTAGCTCTGATGGCTGCTTCCTATATTTCTATGTCAGCCATAGACTCCAATCTTACCTTTTTCAATTCTTCCTTTTTTGCCTTCTTCTTTGTCTTCTTTTTAGATTTTCTCTCTTCTTCGCTATTTGACTCATCTTTATTATTCTTGCCTTTCTTTTATCCCTTTTTCTTTTTTTTTTCTTTGGGGATTCCATAGTGAGATCAAGTACAGGAATTTCTTCCTCCACATCATGTATAGCTGAACCTATTGGCTCCATAATTTGGTGCTGCTGCAGCATCTGAACCTCAGCCTTTACCTTATCCAACGCATCCCTGAACGTAGCCAGATCAGTACCTGTCATCCCATTTGCCCGGGCCTCGAATCTGTTCTTCAAATCTGCCATCCGCCCAGGCAAAGTCATAAAAGGTTCAAGTGTAGCCTTGATTCTTTTGTCCATAGCAGCAGCAAACTGTTTGGTGAAGGCATGTAGTTTCAAATCACACCAATTGGCTTGCCTAGCCACCTTCCTGATATCAATCGGTTGAAATGCAGAACCTGTTGCTGCTGGAGAAACTAAATTAGTCGGCTCACTTTGAGGAACTGATCCTTCATGAGCTGAAGATACTAGTGGTGGTGGTACAGCTTTAGATCTTTTCACCCCCACATCTAGTGCTAAAATAATCTCAGTGGCTGGAGGATCTATTGTGCCAACTACATTTCGATCAAGTCGCAAGCCCAGCTGAAGTTCATCTTTTCTGACAGGGTTGTGGGTCTTGTTAGCATGTAACTCATCATCAATACCTAAAATCTCAGGTACATTAGCTGCTTCACATAACCTAGTAATCAAATATGGGAATGGATATGCAGCATCGGGTCTTACGAGCCGAATCTTAATCTCTTCCGCTATAATTTCTCTGAAATATAAGGGAGTTCTATCCATCAATCTTGCAACCAATATTGCTCGATCATGCCCTAATATGTTGTCTCTCTTGGTCGGTATCAGATGAATCTGCACTAAACCCCACCAAAATCTTGCCTCTGAATTTACAGATGCTTTGGTTATCTTTTCTGTAGGATTATTCAGCCACTCAGGTTCTCCATCTGCTATGAGAGTTTCTAGCCATTTGTGTTGATTTTCCTGATGCTTTAATCGAGTATAGAAGGTAAGTGAAGTGTCTCAGGGAACGAAGGCTGGCCCTTGAAGAAACCTATTTATGATGGCATCTGATACATCTACCCTTACCCTACATACTACAACTTTGGTCAGTAGAGGCTTATATGAAGTTCTATCCACATCTTTGTCTATATTTTCCACCGTAGCCTAGTAGTTCGCATAGAAATCCTGGACTAACAAAGGACAGTAAACACCGCTTCCCCTATTAGTCCACTCCAGGCCTTAATCTTTGAGTTTTTGCATCTCCTCAGGGTATCTGATCAGTCCTGTAGTGATAATCTTTTTTTCCTCTAAAATTATCCTTCTAGTACTTCTTCGATCAGTTCTGTGAAGTCCATCCCAAAAGATCTTATCAGCCCCAGGGATTTTCCATCTCACATTGTTCCTAATTTCAGGGTTTTTGCATTTCGTCAAAGTTCCCCGTACTAGAGAATTCTTATCACCTTGCTACTCTAACTATGGTGATTCTGACTCAGTTTCTTCAGTAGGCCTCTCAGCATCTTCATCTTCAAATTCTTGTTCAGTGTCCTCAGGCTCTTGCTCAGTGTGTTCTGATCTTTTGTTCCTCCGACGCTTGCTCAAATAAGGTTGTTTCCTCAGTATCATCAGTATCCTCCACCTTAATAGGAATTGGTGGAGGTGGTGCCTTTAGACTAGACCTCTTTCTTGTCCATCTAAGCAATGGTTCGTCTTCTTTATAATCAGAGTCCTTATCGATAAGTTTTCGAGGTACACTCTCTTTAGACACTTTCTTTGGTGTAGTTGGACTCTTCTTCTTGGGTGACATGCTCAGTTTTGCAACAACATAAAACATCCTCAATTAGTGTCCTTAATCAAATAAGAGAAGAAAAAGGATAACCTCAGTTTAACATCATTACTGTTTTTAGTTCAAAGTTTTGATGACCTTTCTGATTTCCCATCACATGTGTGACGATGGTTCAAAAGCGTCGTCAACCTTATCCAGAATCTACAATATTTTTCAACTTTTGATGATATTTTTGAATAGCCATCACACAAGTGCAAGGTCATAAAAATTGTCGTCAGATAAAATTACAACTTCCAACTGCTTTTTTCTTGATTTTTCATCTACTATTATTCTTAATTTCAACTTAGGTCATGTTATTTAACTGAAATTTCAATGAAGTTGTACAACATAACCCTACAAACCCTAGTTTTCGAAGGAGCTTGAAACATGTTAATGGGTTCATCTCATTCTTTTTGAAACCAAGGTTACTTGGAGTTCACAATTTCTCCAAAGAATAATAAAGTTAAAGTTTTCTCATACCTGAATGTCGACACTTAGTGGGTGTACCTTGAGCACTTAGAATTGTGAGTGAGAGAAGACTGAGATGAGAGAGAGGAATGGTTTCTTGACTTAACTCTCAAGCTTCAACTTACAAGGAAAGTTTAAAATTTGCCTTAGATGGAAATAAATTTGAAAAAGAAGGGAAATAACTCAATAAGGAAAGAAAACCAAAACTAAAAGGAAAATATCTATAGTATGCAGGAATATGAACAGCTATTGCTGGGCTGGGTTAGCTTAAAATTTTTAACTGGGCCCAACTCATTTGACATCATTTTTAACAACGTGTCAGAGGTCGGACGACGCTTTAAAGTTGTCGTCAGCCTTACCAGTATAAGGCTTCGACTTGCTTATTTTGATGACATTTCTCACAGCTTGTCATACTTGTGACAACCCATCAAAAATTATCGTCAATCTTCTTAAGATGATTGCAATGAGTTCACCTCCTTTGTACAACTCTTAGCTACTAAAATTAAAAATGCTAGTGCAATAAAACTAAATCGTTGGGTTACCTCCCAAATAGCGCCTGATTTAATGTCGTGACATGACTTGATTTTCTCGACTGCTCAGACTTTGTCAAGATATCATATCAATACCTCATTACCATTTTCTTGGAATACATCCATAACCGAGAAGATATTCATTTTCTCTAACTGCTTCATAGGAGGGTGCATTTTGAATCTAGCCTCCCTTTTTCCATACCTGAACTTTAGCTCATTGAGCTCTATATCAACCAATACTCTTCCCGTGGCTAATAGTGGTCTACCCAAAATGATGGGTACCTCAAAATCAACATCACGATCCAATATCACAAAATCTGCAGGCAGAATAAAGTCATCCACCTTTACCAAGATATCATTCAATATACCAACTGGTTATTTCACCGATCTATCTGCCATCACAAGACGCATCATTGTGGGGGTAGGTTCCCCCAATCCATGCTTCGTGTAAATATCAAGGGGAATCAAATTAATACTTTCTCCTAAGTCACATAAATCATTGGTAAACTTCATGGACCTAATTGGTCACGATATGGTAAATGCTCCAGGTTCAAGCTTTTTCTGCACTAACGATTGTGAAGAAACAACACTACAGTGGTGGATGTTGTCCACTGGCTCAGAACTTACCTTTCTCTTCTTGGTGACTAGGTCTTTCATGAACTTGGCCTAACTTAGAATTTTCTCAAGTGCCTCAACCAAAGGTACATTGATCGTCAATTGCTTGAGCATAGCTGTGAACTTACCAAATTTGGCATCATAGACCTTTTTCTTCAATCGTTGAGGAAAAAGAGGTGGTGGTCTAGGGATAGTATTCAACACGACTTCCTCTTCCTTCTCGTTTTGTTTCTCTGAAATATCAACCAAACCATCCAGCTTCTCAGACTCCACTGGACTACTTCTTTCGGGTTCATCAACACTTACCTTATTCTCCATAGGTTTTCCCATAGAAGGGCTATATAATATCTTACCACTCCTAGTGGTAATCGCCATACAAGAGCCATCAGTCGGCGGGTTCTGAATCATATCACTAGGTAGAGTACTAGCTTTTCTCTGGTTTAGTGTAGCAGAAAGTTGGCTCATCTGTTGCTCCAACTGCTTAACAGAAGCAGAGTGTGAGCTAACCAACTGACTGAGGATAGAAAATTCACTCTTCATAGTAGTTACCCCCGAGTTGGTAGCCTTAACTCCCTTCAACAAGTTTTCCATCATGTCCTCCATGGACATCTTGCCAGAACTGGTTGTAGCAGCATCCCGACTTCCAGGAGGAACATACAGACCACTCCTATTATTATTGTTTCTCCAGTGTCCCTACTCCCTATCTTTATAATCAAGCTTGTCATAGAACATCCAACCTTGGTTCCCTTGGCTATTTCCTTGGAAACCCCCCTGATTACTCATATAGTTTGCCTCCATATCAACACCTGTAAAAACAATACCCTAAGATTCCATAGCTTTAACCATTTCAGTTTTTCCGGATAGCAAGTGCTTGGCCAGCAAGTCCATTTGTGTCTTCCAATGGGCCATGTCCTGATCTCGCTCCTCATCCCTTCTACATTGCTCTGCAGTTATACAACTAGCAACAGTCGGCTAGCCACTACAGAATCCCTAGTGTGACAAGCCCGACCCTATTTGGTCATTCTATTCAGTATGTCAGAAGCATCTAGAAAAGAGAGGTCCATGAACGAACCACCTACAGCGTTGTCAACAATTGGCTTTGTCACAGAGTTGAAAGCTTTATACAAAGTCTCCATCAAGTGAAAGTTCATGATGTTGTGGTTTGGATATTTTGCAAGTTTCTTCTTAAATATTTCCTAGGTTTTGTGCAATGCTTCAGTAGGGAGCTGTCTGAAGTTACTAATTTCATACCTCAACTGTACCCTTCTGGAGGGTAGAAAGAAACGTTCTAGGAACACATCTTTCAAATATTTCCAGTTGGTTATAGAATCAGGCTCTAGTTTATTCAGCCATATGATTGCCTCTCCAGACAGAGACAACGGAAACAACCTCAACCTGATCGCATTCTAGCTCACTCCTAGATTGTCAAAAGACTTGCAAATAGTGATAAAGTTCACCAAATGTATGTTCGGATCATCACCAAGCAAGCCTCCAAATAACCCCTTCAGATTCAGGAGTTGGATCATTTTACATGTTATGTTGAATTTTGCCAATGGTGAAGGAATGATAGTACCCGTTGCACCAGCTCCGTCCATTCCTTCATCATCTTTATCAGCCTCATATTGAATAGGCTGTTGACTATATCTTTCTCAGACTAGAATGTTTATATTGCCATTTCACTATACTGGTGTAGCAATTTACTTAGCTCGCCTTGGGTTTTGAGGATTCAGCAATTCCTCATCACCCAAGTCTTCATCATCAGGGTTCTGGCGACATGCTTGTTGACCCAAATTCTACACATTCATCAAAGCAGCTAGTCTTTTTGCTTCTTTTTGTTCAACCATTCTCCCTATTAGCTGAGGCTCCAGGTTGATTAGTAATAGCGATTCTTCGAAACTTCTTTTTTTTGGCATAAGCAACACAACACCTAAAATAGACAAAAACAATAAATAAATGTAAATCAAGGAAACTTAACTATCAGTAAATTTTTACGCACAAACTTTTAGTCTACAACCATATTCCCCAGCAACGGCGCCATTTTTTATAATGCTCAAATTACACTCTTGAATGGGTGTAAGCGATCGTTGTTAATACAAAACCCAACTAGGCTGGGGTCGAATCCCACAGGGAATAGGGTGTGAACTTTGATTTGTTTACGAAATACTTTACTGGTAGCTTACTGTTTCTGAAAATAGGGGTTTGAGTTTCACAGAGAGTCAATCTTCACTTTCAATATTTTAGTGTTTGTAACCAAGATAAATGGGAAATCAAAGTTATGTTCACCATGGGTTTTGGGGAGTTGACAGATGCTAGGTAATGCTTAAGACTCTTGAATTAGGTAGAAATGGCAGAATATCCCTGACGACGGTAGAAAAGGCAGAATATCCCTGACAACGGTACTATCTGACTTATCTTTCGACCTCACCAAAAAATTTATTATCTAATTCTCTCGAAATTAGATAACATATCTATTTCCAATAGGATTTTATCTCAAGTATATTAATCCAGTTATGGCATCAATCATTAAACAGAAGGTTGGTAGCTTCCGAGTCCCTGTTGATAATTCACGTCCTCTTGTTTATTTCTCTGTTAAAAGCAAATAAGCCTAAGGCATAACCTATTGTTTGCAACCAATAGATTCAAGTTAAAACAATAGAATTTCAAGAAGTCCTACTACTCTTTGAATCCTTTAAATACCTAGTATCATATTGTACCTTATTACATAGATTCCATAACTTGGGCTAATGGAATTATCCGCTCATGATTTGATGAACGAAATAACAAGTTAAACTCATAGTAATATGGATAAACTTACTAAAGAAAGAAACCCAACAAGTCTTTCTTCAATTCAATCACAAGATAGAAACCCACAATAATAGATAAGTATTTTGAAGAGAGAACAGGAAATATACTTGATGAAAGAGACCCAGCAATTCATGACCTCTCCACATGATTAATTTTTTGATAGATTAATTCTGACGATGTGTACAAGATGCCGTCAAAGATTTTAGGGAATTGTTATCTTCTAATTCTTTTGATGGTAAATCTAACGGCGTGTCACTTATGTGACGGCATGTGAAAAATTTCATCACATATTCATTGGAAATCATCATGTTCTGCTTTGAGTTGACTGCAATTTTGATGCCTTATCAAAGTTATGATGGCGCTTCAAAAAGGTCGTCACACGTCACTTCGATTCTTCAGATTCTGTCTACGCTTGATGGTGACTTTGATAGCCTTTCACATATCTGACAGCACTTCAGAAATGTCATCAGATTTACCTCATCTTATTTGCACCAGATTCCAATTGATTTGTTCTTCTTTCCTTTTGTTTCCTCCCCTTTCACTCACATCTACATTAACACGATAAAAACAATCAAAAATAACAAAAGTTGCTTAAGACTTTACAATTATTTTGAGTTAAAAGCCTCAAATGTGTTAGAATCTTCTCACACATCAGTTTATATGAATGAATAATACTGGGTAGCTGACTATATAAATATGTGAATACATGCATGAATACCCAATAACTATATCTGAGATCATGATAACATAAATTTACTGATAACTAACATGACTGCTGACTGAGCTCTGATAACTATTATAACTAATATCATGAGTGACTATATCTAACAATCCTAAATCTAATAGAACTAGATGATCTCTGTACTGTTCTGAGTTGACTGTATCTGACAGTCCTGAATCTGAAGAACTATCTGAGTTCTTTTACTGAAATTGATAATGAAACTATGGGAAGTAGTTATCTAAATGACATGCCCCAAATAATGCATTTAGATGAATTAGGGTCCAATCTGTGCCCTGATTGGAAGGGTGTCAATACTACGCCACTAGTAAGGACAATCTGTGAGTGACCCTCATATAACAGTAATTCTAGTGAGAATGGTGGGAACCCTCATATGACAGGTTAAGCCACCTTATCTACCCTCATATAGCAGTATATGATGTCTCAACCTATGGTGACTACATAGTTCTAGAACACAAGGATTACTTCTAAGAATCACACCCTCATAGAACAGGTGAGTTCCCATCCTTGGGTTTACTAGGTGCTAATATCTACTCCCATCTGAATAGATACTACACATGATTAACTGAACTGACTGGACTGAATTAACTAAGTTTTGTTGACTGACAGAATATTTCTGAGGTCTGATAACTGATGGAGATTTACTAAAGTTACTGAGTTTTTCTAAGTCATTAAACTGATTGAAATCTACTGAACATGGCTTAACTGAGAGTATTTTGAGAACATGACATAGGCTCTAGGCATACAGCTAAATTGTCGGCTACAAGTACCACCAGGACTCGATGGAAAGAAACTGCCAAAGACTGGCTTTCTTGAATATATGACCAGTATTACAATTCCTAATTCATTTATTAAGGCATTTCATCAAACAATTGGTATGCATAAACTTGTACATAAATGGGGATTTCATACTATCATACTAGTAGGGAACTTTTTCTTCACATAGGCGTTTAATTAAACACATAGTGATCATGGTATATGTAGACAACATCACACAACAAGTAATTATCATATTCAACTCTAATTTCACTATTTAAGGTTTTAATCATGAATTAACATGAAACTATACCTATAATAATCAATTCCACTTACAATTTATCAATAAAAATGGAATAGAATTCAATTGTTCATTATCAACATGAACAAAAATAACCCAACATGAAATTAATAAAAATCCATTCACTTGAACTTTGAAAAGAGATTTCTTGGGCTTTATGGATGAAAGGAGTCCATGAATGAACACTATGCATACCTGGGTGAGTGATTTCTTAAAGATCTATGGAGGAAAACTTAAATTCTTAGCTTGGAATTAAGCACCTAGGGTTTCTTTTTCTTGGGGATTGATACTTGAGAGAAATCCTATTTTGTTGTTGTAGAAGAATAATGAACTTATGAGCTATGGTTTGGTATAATTATGCATTAAATTGGTGGAAAAAGACCCAAATACCCATTTAAAAATGTCTTTAAAATAACTATATGGGATTTGTGATGGCTCGTGCGACGGTCCATGGCTGGCTCGATGGTCCGTCGTTTCGACCGTCGTAGGTGGACAAAGATAAGGACTCATTACCTAAGTAGCGACAGCTTAGACGATGGTCCATCGCAAGTTTGACGGTCTATCAACCTATCTTTCGCACCTTATCCAAAATATTGGCTCACTATCTTGGCTGTGATGGTCAAGGCGATGGTCCATCGCTAGGTCGATGGTCCATCAACCTGGCCGTCACACCTGGGCAATTCTGACAGCTTTGAGTAAAACGTCCATAAATTTTTACTCCGATACTGGATTTGGATGAAATTTGAATCGTTGGAAAACTAATTCAATTTTTCCATATGATAAAAAGTGAAAATCTTAAAAATTCTAAGTGCACAAAAATAAATTCATCATTCCAAGTAAATTTTTAACATTTTAAAGATGATTTCAAGCTAGGAAAAAGTATGGGGTATTACAGTTCATCATTGAAATCGCTGCTGCTTTTGATGACCATTTTTGTAATAGCTCCTTCTTTGACTGCTTTTATAGGAACATTAGGACCATCAAGGATTATGTCCATTAGTCCCCCATCTTCCTCCATGATAAAGTCAAACGTCCTAACTTTAGCCCACCCATAATATTATCTATTGAATCTTGGTGGTCTAGTTGTAGATTGCCATTATTCTAGGTTGGGTGGAGCAACCTGATGTGTGAGCTACTGCTAACACATTTGAGGTTTTTAACTAAGAATAATTGCAAAGTCTTAAGAAACTTTTGTCATTTTTGATTTCTTTATGTTTGATTTTGCAGTAGAAGCTAAGATGCTAGAGAACCAACAAGAATATAATAAAATAAGCTAAAATCTGAAGTAAATAAAGGCGAAGTATGGCTGACGACATTTGTGATAAGTCGTCAGCCCTATGATAATCTTTCAAATTCATCGTCGGCAGTAGACAGACAATTGGTTTGTGATAGGACGTCAAGGAGCCGATAAGTTGTCAAGATTGCCATCAGCCTAAGGCAGAACATGAGAGCAAAGGAAAAGTCTTGATGACATTTGTGATAGATCAACAAGGAGCTGATAGGGCATCACCGTTTATCGTCAGCTTTAGGCAGAGAGTACCAAAAGCATAAAGAAAGATGATGCCATTTGTGATAAGTCGTTAGCCGCCTAATAGGCTATCACAAATGGCATCACCTAATTCAAGAAATTTTTAAATTTTATTATTTTGTTTCCATAATTAGGGTGAAATATTTAAAGCCTTGTTTAGCGTTTTCTTAGGAGTTCCAAACCTTGAGTTTTGAGACATAATACTTTGATATTTTTCTCCCTCTTCTTTTGGCTTGAGAAACCAATAACTTTAAAGAAACTATCATCATTATTTAGGGATTTTTTTGGGGTAATTAATCAGAGAATCTCTAGTTTCTATTCATCTTTTGGTAAGTTCATCTTTTAAAGAATGAATTCATCTAGTCACTTCAATTATTACGTCATGAGCAGCTAAATTCCTTTAACCTGAATTATGGGATCTAGGGGTAGGTCATGATAAGGTGTTGAGTGTTAAAGATTCGAAAGGTGGTAGGACTCCTTGATACTTTTTATGTTTTAATTATTGTCTGCTGCTTGTAAACGATAGATAACACCTACTTTGATTTGCTTGAGAAAGAAACAAATATAGTGGGAAGTAAATTATCAACAGGGACTTGGAAACACTAAACTTCCGTTTAGTAATCAGTGTTGTAACAAGGTTGGTTAACCTAAGGTAAAATCTGGGCAGTGAATATAAATTCTCTAAGTCCGAGAGGATTAGGTAATTAAATGCTTAAGTAGGTCGAGAGACATTTAAGCATAAATTCACTAAAGATAACTTGTTGTCCTAACTACAGTGAGAATCTTCAACCACTAGTAGCATCTGTCAAGTACTAAAACCCCTAGTGAACATAATTCTGGTTTTTCATAAACTCTTGATTACAAACATTTAAACTAAAGTGACCAACAATTACTTGTTAACTAAAACCCCCCTTTTTCTGGAAACATCCAACTATCAGTTGATTAAATCGCACATGACTTATGTTCAAACCATATTCCCTGTGGGATTCGACCCCAAACTAGTTGGGTTTTATATTGACAACAATCGCTTACATTCTCGATGAGAGGTGTAGTTTGAGCGTTATCAAAAATAGCGCCATTATTAGGGAATGCGGTTGAAATCTGAAGTTTATGTGCGCTAATTGACTGTTTGTCAAATTTCTTAGTTTTACTTTTATTTGTTGTTTTTGTTTATTTTCAAGATCTTTTAGTCTATGTCAAGAACCAGAAGTTCTTCAGAACCATTATTACCACCTAATCTAGAACCGCAACGAATTGGAAGAATCACAAAATAGTGAGAGAATGACAGATTGGTAGCCTTAGCTAGAGCTCAGGTGAATGTACAAAATATCGGGCAACAAGCACGACATCCAAATCTTGAGGATAAAGATTTGGGGGACGAAGAGTTGCTGAATCCTGGTAACCCAAGGTGTATATTAACAGGAACCGTCCATTCTGAGAAAGAAAAGAGTTCCAGCCGGTCCTATATGATCTCAATGGTGATGATGATGGAATGGACACAGCAGGTGCAATGGGTACAACTATTCCTCCACCGTTGGCACCTGGGACAAAATTTAACATTACGAGTACTATGATTCAACTCCTAAATCTGAAGGTGTTTTTTGGTGGCCTTCTTAGGGATGACCCAAACTTGTATCTGGTAAATTTTGTCACCATCTGCAAATATTTTAATAAGCCAGGAGTGGGACAGAATGCTATCCAGTTGAGATTGTTTCTGTTGTCTCTGTCTGGGGAGGAAACATTGTGGCTAAATGAGCTGAGACCAGATCCTATAACTAACTGGAGGTAGTTGAAAAAATCTTTCCTAGTAAGGCTCTTTTTGCCTTCTAAGAGGGTACACTTGAGGGACGAGATCAACGACTTTGGGCATCTCCCGAGTAAAGCTTTGCATGAAACCTAGGAAAGAATCAAGAAGAAGCTGACACAGTGTCCGAACAAAAACATGATGGACATACATTTGATAGAGACTTTGTATAGAGCTCTTAACTCTGTTACAAAGCCAAGTGTAGACAATGATGCTGGTGGTTCATTTTTTGATCTTACATTCCTAGAGGCTTTAGAGATACTGGATAGAATCACCAAACAGAGTCGAGTATATCATACCAGAGACTCTATGGTGGCCATCCCCACTACTTATGTAGGTATTACTGTGGAACAATGCAAAAGAAAGAGGAGCGTGACCAAGACATGGCTCACCTTAAAATACAAATGGACTGACTTACCAATCACTTTCTATCAGGAAAGATTGAAAAAGTAAAAGCTCTAGGATCTCAGGATAGAAGTGAGGCTAATGTCGATAAAGAGGCTAACTATGTTAATAATCAGGGGATTTTTGAGGTAATAGCCAAGGAAATAAAGGTCGGACTTACTATGATAAGCCTGGTTATAAAGATAAGGAGCAAGGAAATTGGAGGAATAACAATGACGGGAGCGGGTTATATGTTCCTCCTAGAAATTGTGAGGCTGCTTTAACATGTTCTAAAAAGATATCCATGGAGGACATGATGGCTAAGTCGTTGAAGGGAGTGGAAGCTACCAACTCTGGTGTGACTACCATGAAGACCAATCTTACATCCATCAGTCAGTTGGTGAACTCACACTCTATCGTGATTAAATAGTTGGAGCAGCAGATGAGACAACTCCTTACAGCATTCAACTAGAGAAAGAGCAGAATGTTACCAAGTGATACAGTTCAAAATTTATGGAATGATGGATCATGCATAGATATTACCACTAGAAGTGCTAAGATATTACCTGGCCCTTCTATGGGTAAACCAGTAGTTGATATTGAACCAGAAAAAAGTGGTCCAGTAGAGTCCGAGAAGCTGGATAATTCTAATGATGCTCTGGATATAGACAAAGAGAAGGAGAAGGAGGTAGTTCTAAAAACTATACCAAGACCACTACCTCCATTTCCTCAGCGGTTAAAGAAAAAGGTTGATGATGGAAAATTTAGAAAATTCATGGAAATGCTCAAGCAGTTAACAATAAATATTCCATTGATGGAGGCACTCGAATAAATGCCAGGATATGCTAAATTCATGAAAGACCTTGTGGCTAAGAAAAGAGTAGTGAGCTACGAATTGGAGAATAATCTCCATTATTTTAGCATTATTTCTACAAGGAACTTGGTGCAGAAGAATCCAGACCCCGGTGCATTACTATTCCCTAACAATTGGGACTATGAAATTTTCCAAGGCATTACGTGATCTGGGAGCAAGCATTAATTTGATGCCGCTGGTTGTATATAGGAATTTGGGTCTGGGAAATCCCACACCCACCAACATGCGACTCATGATGGTAGATAGGTTAGTAAAATGACCTATTAGCATTTTATATGATGTGTTGGTGAAGGTAGCCAGCTTCATATTCCCTGCAGATTTCGTCATTCTGGATTGCAAGGTGGACTTCGAGATGCCCATAATCTTGGCTCGACCTTTCCTCATAACTAGAAGTGTATTGATTGATTTGAGAGCTAATAAGCTCTTATTCAGGATGAATAATAAAGTGGAATGGTTTGATGTATGTAAATCAATGAAGCAAAAGGAAGAAATGAGTGTGTTCTTAGTAGTTGATATGTATTATGAGGATGAATAGAAGGTGTCAATAGAGAAGTAACTTGTTGCTAAGACTTTAGCCGTAGTTCTGATGAACTTCGATCATGAAGGAATTGAAGAGTATGACGAAATTGTTTGTGCCCTGTCAGGAATGGGTTCATATCCTTATGCTCCTAAAAAGATAGACCTTGACCTGGCTAATCGACCAACACTACCAACCAAGCCATCTATTGAGAAGCCACCGATGTTGGAATTGAAAGAACTGCCTGGGCACTTACGATATATGTTTTTGGGCAATGGAAACATGCTACCTATCATTATTGCTACTGATCTGGGTGAGCAACAGGTAAACACACTTATTTTAGTACTTTAGAGGCCTAAGAGAGCTATAGGATGGACTATCGCAGATATTATTGGCATTCCCCCTGGCATCTGTATACATAAAATACAACTTGAAGATGACTGTATTCAAACCATAGAGTATCAGCACCTTCTTAACCCACTAATGCAAGAGGTGGTTAAGAAACAGATTATTAAGTAGTTGTATACAAGAGTGGTTTACCCAATTTCTGACAGCAAATAGGTGAGCCTAGCTTAATGCGTGCCCAAAAGGGGGGGCATAAATGTGGTTACAAATAAAAGGAATGAGTTGATTCCACTCAGGCCTATGACTGGGTGGAGAGTTTGCATGGACTACCATAAGCTAAATTCATGGACTCTAAAAGACCACTTTTCGATTCCCTTTATAGACCAAATGCTTGATCGATTGGATGGAAGGGGATATGGTATTGCTTCTTGGATAGATATTCCAAATACAACCAAATCTATATTGATCCGGAAGATTAGGAGAAGACGACATTTACATGTACATATGGCACCTTTGCATTTAAGAGGATGTCATTTGGACTATACAATGCACCCGCTACTTTTCAATGGTACATGATGTCTATCTTCTTAGATTTGGTGGAGGACACCATAGAGGTATTCATGAATAATTTCTCTATGGTAGGAGATTCATTTGTGGTGTGCTTGGTGAACCTGAGCATAGCCTTGCAACGATGTGTTAAATTTAATTTGGTGCTTAACTGGGAAAAATGCCATTTTATGATAAAAGAGGGCATCATTCTCGGCCACAAAATTTCAAAAAAAGGGATGGAAGTTGATCGAGCCAAGGTGGAAGTTATTGAGAAACTACCACCTCCCATTTTAGTGAAGGGAGTACGTAGTTTTGTTGGACATGCTGGCGTTTATCGGAGGTTTATAAAAGACTTCTCGAAAGTTGCAAATCCACTTTGCAAACTTTTGGAGAAAGAAGTAAAATTTTCCTTTGATGATGATTGATTGAAGGCATTTGAATGTCTTAAGAAGAAGCTGGTTGGGGTCCCTATTATTGTTGCACCAGATTGGTCAAAACGGTTTGAGATCATGTGTGATGCAAGCGGTGTTGCCCTTGAAGCTGTATTGGAACAAAAGAAGGACAAACTGTTTAATCCAATATATTATGCCAGCAAAGCAATGAATGGAGCGAAAAAGAACTAAACCGTTACTGAACAGGAGCTTCTAACTGTGGTGTATGATTTTGAGAAATTTAGGGCTTATCTAATTAGGACCAAAGTGGTGGTCTACACTGACCATGCATCCTTGAGGTATTTGATGGCTAAGAAGGATTCAAAACCAAGGCTGATTAGATGGGTGTTGCTGCTACATGAATTTGACTTTGAAGTTAAGGATAGGAAAGATTGTCAAAACCAGGTTGCACATCATCTGTATAGAATGGAAGGTGAGCGAGCAAGTAGTAATGAAATGGAGATAAATGATGAATTTCCTAATAAGGATATATTAGTTGTTGAGGTGGAGAAATTGCCTTGGTACGCCGATTTTGCGAATTATGTTGTGAGTGAAGTCATTCTAGAAAATTTCTCTTTCCATCAAAGGAAGAAATTCCTACAAGATGTGACACGTTACTTCTGGGATGAGCCGTAACTTTTTCAGCGATGTGCTGACAACATTATAACGAGATATGTTCCATAGGTGGATGTATTATGCATATTGGAAGCATGTCATTCTTCCCCATTTGGAGGCCACCATGCAGGTGACCGAACGTCTAGGAAGGTGTTGTAGAGCGGATACTATTGAACAGCATGACATCTGAAACAAGGATTTTAAAAGGAATTGAATACACTTCTTATCTTAGTTTGCAAAAGCACAATTGCATTATGATAGTGGCATACACTCAAATCAATACATTTTGAAGCACTAATGAACTTCTCTCAAGTCCTTGTGCTATCCCATAACTTCATAGGTAACTCTATCAGAACAGACCATATCGTTGGGGATCCTAACTGTTGGACTTATATTGCCTCGATAATGAGGTATGGCTAATACAGTTAGAGTATGGAAGGAATTTGGATAACGTTCATATGGATGACGCTATAGCACAAACTTCAGAATGAAAGAATGAGAAACAACTCCTAAATTCCTGTTAGCCTCCTGATTATAAGTGTGGTGCACAACACACCCATAAGAAGTCTTTACTAGACCTAGCTTCGTAGACATCTTGGGACCATGAACCATGCTCTAATACCAAGCTTTTCAAAACTTGAGCTGAGTCACTGACCAGGAAGATCATCTTAAACCATGAAGGCCCAAGAGACCCCTTAGCATAGAGTATCATAAGCATAATCCATACAATACAATTATGTGGAAGATAAATTAAAAATTCAACGGGGATTTGTAATACACGCTGTGTTAGCCAAATTTGACAATAAAATAGTCATGTTTCATCTACAAATCCTCTACTAAATTACTAGTCAATTGATAATGCTCAAACTACACCTCTCTTATGAGAATGTAAGCGATCGTTGTCAATATATAACCACACTAGGTTGGGGTTGAATACCACCGGGAATATGTTATGAATTTGAGTTATCTGCGAGTTAATCAACTGATAGTTATCAGTTGGGGGTTTTTGGCAAGGTAATAAATAATTACTTCTTAATTCAGTGTTTGAAATCAATATGATAAGGAAATCTAGAGTAGGTAGGAACAACAGAATGTTTCTCAACCTAGTTAAACATTTAACCACCTAATTCTTTCTAACTTAGGAAATTTATATTTCGTAACAGGATGTTATCTCAAGTTAATTAATCTTGGTACAACATTAATTATTAAATGGAAGTTTGATGCTTCCAAGTCTTTGTTGATAATTACTTCTTACAAGGGTTGATTTCTTATCTCAAGAAAATCACTAGTAAGCAAGGCTTATTGTTTGCAAGCAATAGTCAGAGTATAAAATAATGGAATTAACAAGAAGTTTCTACCACCATTAGAATCTTGAACACTTAGTTACATTACAAATCCAAACCCATAGATCGCACAACTCGGGTTAAGGGAATTTCGCATCTCATAATAAAATAATCAAGATAAAAAATTGAATTTATAGTTTGATATATGAACTTATAACAAGATGAATTGCAAAAAGTGTTTCTCATATTTAATTCACAGTATAAAATCCTAAAACAATTGTAATAATCTCTCCAAAAATAATTGTAAAGTTCAAGTCAAAAAACTAGAGACAAGATATTCTCTAAAACGCCAGTTCCCCTCTCAATATAATCTAAGAAAACCCTAACATATGATTTAAATACTTCATCCTAATTATGGAAACAAAATCATAGATCATAGTATTTTCTTGGACAAGCGACGACGTGTGTGACGGCTTATCAGGAGTCTAACGACTTATCAGGAATGTTGTCATATCCTCTTCACTTTAGACAATCTCTGCCTTAGGTTGACGATGAGACATGATGGCTTACCAGACATGTGATGACTTATCAGAATTGTCGTCACTTCTACACTTCAAATCCCATTCCCTGCCTAAGCCTAACAACGAGCCTGATGGCTTATCATACTTCTGATGGCCTATCACAGATGTCGTCATTAATTCTAGCTCAAGCTCATTCTCTATCTAAGACTAATAACGAGCCTCATGGCTTATCATACTTCTGATGGCCTATCATAGATGTTGTCACGAATTCTCGCTGAAGCTCATTCTCTGTCTAAGGCTGACGGCAACTCTGATAGCTTATCACAAGGTTGACGACTTATCAGACAAGTCGCCAGCTATACTTCCCTCTCTACTTACTTAGAAATCAACTTTTCTCCATCCATTATTACTGGTTCTCTTTCAAATCAACTTTTACTGAAATATCAAACAGAAAACAATCAAAAACAACAAAAATTGCTTAAAACTATGCAATTATTCTTAGTTAAAAGCCTCAAATATATTAGCATCTTCTCACATATCTAAACCCTCAACTTAAAACAATTACTTGTCCTAAAGCAACTAAAACACAACCAAGAAGATGCAGAGTACATTCGGCAGTCAACCATCTATATTATCTTAAAACATTTTCACCATTTCCAAGGTCAATTAATTTTAAAACAACAATTATGCATATTATTGAAGAACAACACTACGGCACACAGGAATCGAGATAAGTCTTCAATTCAGCAAAAACAGCCATACATGTACCATGATTACACTATCCAAATGAGTTAGCAACTAGCAACATAACCAATGTGCCCACACTACAAAGAAGTCCCACTCCACTTATATTAGACATCATATATGTAACCATCGAGATAATCAAAAGACACTCACTCTCGGAATGAAGTTCCAATCAATGTATGCCAAATACTATAGGCTTGCCCTTATTTTCATTACCAACATTTTCAGATAGGTCAGCTAGGATCACTATAGGTTTTCTTTTTGGCTTGTAATGTAGGCTAGGGGCTGGTATGATACTTGATGATATTTAAAGTGGCTAAGCCTCCTTAACACTACACTAGCTTCTGGGGTCTCACCTATTAACCTTTATATATTCTACTCTTTTCTTGATCACACATATTAAGGATGGGTATGTTCATTTCTACAATTACTTCTTCTTTTTCAAAACTTTTTTTTCTTGTTCTTTTCTACCGTACCCATCTTTTTATTCTTTTCTTTTATGCTACCTTTTTTCATACTCATTTTACATCATGCACCCCTATGATAGCCATCCTTACGTAACAACGTGCTACCTAGGGGTTCAACTTACTCATATATACTTATGCCTTTATCCACTTAATGCTCATCCATAACTATCTTCTCTCTTTTTCATGAGTTTCCAACCTAGGCTATTTCACACATTGCATCAACCCCACTAATTCATTCCCATAAAACACGCATTATCAATCTTAAGTTGCTGTGCTTTCCACCACACTCCACATCTATGTTCAAGCCTATAGTCTAGCATCAATCATGAAACACTGATGAATCATGCTGCATATTATACTCGTCAGTGAAATGGGGAAATCAACTCAAGTCTCTTATTTCACGAAACTACTACCTATAATAAAATCCCCTCTATGACATTACTACTACTACTCAATATCTACTATATACCTTCTCACATGGAGTACTATCTTACAACTACTAGAGAAAAGACAAAAAAGGGGTAAAGTCTCATAATAAGGATAATCGATCTTAATCTCATAGTATAACCCATTACCATCTATTAGCATATTCTACTTTCACACATCCTATTCTACTTACCAATAAATACATTCCCACTATCTTCAAATTCCATAAACACCCTTAAGTTTCCCCATAGTCTATTCTAATAATTTATTGGATAATGTACCCCTTTCCGTTTACCTTCTACAAATGATTTCTACAACCACAATAACTGCCCACTCTGGCATCCTTCCCTATTTTGAATTAATAACAATCATAGTCAATCACTTCCTTTATAGACTACTATACAATATAAAAACCTTGCTACAATATTAGTTTATCACTATAAAATGGTGATCATCCCTCTATCAAGGGTTATACAACTAAAACCAGCTTCTTTATGCAAAAGTCACCCTTACTCTAACTTGTAAACCTGTGACTTCATATAACTAACTTTTGGACCATCTTACTACCAATAGGTCATGAAACATTAACATATACTACTACTCGAGTGGAAATAGTATTCTGATATTTTGCTGCACATCTCTACCCTTAAGAATGACATCTGTAATAAGGAATTTAAAAGGAATTGAATACACTTCTTTTCTTAGTCTGAAAAAGAACAATTACATTATGATAGAGGTATAAACTCGAATCAATACATTTTGAAGCACTAATATACTTCTGTCAAGTCTTTGTGCTATCTCTTAACTTCATGGGTAACTCCATCAGAATAGACGATATCTTTGGGGATCATAACTCTTGGAATTATATCAACTCGATAATGAGGTATGGTTAATACATTTAGAGTAAGGAAGGAATTTGGATAACATTTATATGGATGACGCTATAGCACGAACTTGAGTATGAAAGAATAAGAAACAACTCCTAAATTCCTGCAAGTCCCCTGATTGCATAACACACCCATCAGCAAGACTCTACTAGACATAGCTTTGTAGACATCCTGGAACCATGAATCATGCTCTGCTACTAAGCTTGTCAAAATCCGAGCTGAGTCCCTGACCGCGAAGGGCATCCTAAACCACGAAGGCCTGAAAGACCCCTTAGCATACTATCATAAACATAATTGATACAATACAAATATATAGAAGATAAATTAAAAATTCAAGGGGAATTTGTAATACACACTGTGTTAACCAAATATGACAATAAAATAGTCAAGTTTCATCCATAAATCCTCTACTAAATTACTAGTCAATTGATAACGCTCAAACTACACCACTCTAATGAGAATGTAAGCGGCCGTTGTCAATATATAACTCAACTAGGTTGGGGTCGAATCCCACAGGGAATATAGGGTGAATTTGAGTTATCTATGGGTTAATGAACTGATAGTTATTAGTTTCCTGTGAATGGGAGTTTTTGGAAAGGTAACAAATAATTACTTCTCAATTCAGTGTTTGAAATCAATATGATAACGAAAACCAGATTTATGTTCACTATGGGTGTTGGGATTTGACAAACGCTAGTAACGGTCCAAGATTCTTGTAGTAGGTAGGAACAGCAGACTATCCTTGTCAAAGTTATGTATAAATGTTTCTCAACCTAGTTAAATATTCAATCACTTAATTTTCTTGACCTTAGGGAATTTATATTTCATAATAGGATGTTATCTTAAGTTAATTAATCTTGGTACAACATTAATTATTAAATGGAAGTTTAATGCCTCCAAGTCCTTGTTGATAATTCACTTCTTACTAGGGTTGATTTCTTATCTCAAGCAAATCACCAGTAAGCAAGGCCTATTGTTTGCAACCAATAGTTAGAGTATAAAATAATGGAATTAACAAGAAGTTTCTACCCCCGTTAGAATCTTGAACACTTAGTTAAGTTAAAAACCCAAACGCATAGATCCCATAACTCGGATTAAGGGAATTTAGCATCACATAATAAAATAATCAAGACAACAAATTGAATTCATAGTTTGATATATGAACTTATAGAAAGATGAATAGCAACAAGAGCTTCGTAGATTTGATTCACAGCAGAAAATCCCAAAACAATTATAATAATCTCTCCAAAAATAATTGTAAAGTTCAAGTCAGAAAACTAGAGAGAAGATATTCTCCAAAATATCAGTTCCTCCTTATTATATTTTTATAAAACCCTAACATATGCTTTAAGTACTTCAGCCTAATTATGGAAACAATATTATAGATCATAGTATTTTCTCCAACAGGCGACGACATGAGTGATGGATTATTAGGAGTCTGATGACTTATCAAGAATATCGCCAGCTCGTCTTCACTTTCGACAATCTTTGCCTTAGGTTGACGATGAGACGTGACATCTTATCAGACATGTGATGACTTATCAGAATTATCGTCGATTCTTGACTTCAAATCCCATTCCCTGTCTAATCCTAATGACAAGCCTGATGGCTTATCACACTTCTGATAGGCTATCACAGATGTCGTCATAAATTCTAGCTGAAGCTCATTCTCTATTTAAGCCTAATGATGAGCCTGATGGCTTATCATACTTTTGATGGCCTATCACAGATGTTGTCACAAATTTTAGTTGAAGCTCATTCTCTGTCTAAGGCTGATGGCAACTCTGATAGCTTATCACAAGGCTAATGACTTATCAGACAAGTCGTCATCTATAATTCCCTCTCTACTTACTCAAAAATCAACTCTTCTACATCCATTATTGCTAGTTCTCTTGCATCTCGACTTTTACTGCAATATCAAACAGAAAATAATAAAAAACGACAAAAATTGCTTAAGACTTAGCAATTATTCTTAGTTAAAAACCTCAAATGTGTTAGCATCTGCTCACACATCAACACCCTTAACTTAAAACAATTGCTTTTCCTCAAGCAATTAAAACACAACTAAGAGAATACAGAGTACATTTGGCAGTTAACCATCCATATTATCTTAAAACGTCTTCACCATCTCCAAGGTTAATTAATTTAAAACAACAACTATGCATATTATTAAAGAATAACAATGCAACACACAGGAATCAAGATATGGCTTCAATTCAGCAAAAACAACCATGCATGTACCATGATTACACTATCCAAATAAGTTTGCTACTAGCAATGCAACCAGTGTTCCCTCACTATAAAGAAGTCTCACTCCACTTATATCAGACATCATATATGTAACCATAGGGACAGTCAAAGGACACTTACTCTCACAATGAAGTTCCAATCAATGTATGCCAAATACTATAGGCTTGCCCTTATTTCCATTTCTAAGAATTTTAGACAGGTCAGCTAGGATCACTATAGGTCTTCTTTTTGTCTTGTAATGTAGGCTAGGGGCTGGTATGATATTCAATGATATTTAAAATGACTAAGCCTCCTTGACGCTACACTAGATTCTGGGGTTTCACTTATTAACCTTTGTTCTATTCTTCTCCTTTCTTGATCACATATATTAAGGATGGGTGCGGTCTTTTCTACAATCAGTTCTTTTTTGCACAACTTTTATTTTCTTGTTCTTTTCCACCGTACCCAACTTTTTATTATTTTCTTTTATTCCACCTTTCTTCATACTTATTTTACATCACGCACCCCTATGATAGCCACCCTCAACTTAGGTCATTTACCTAAGTCAAGGTGTACAGTGTCCAAGGAGGACTAGGGCAAAATAGGTTCATTATCATATAAATAAGACGGTGATAGGTATTATAAAAAAAGAAATAGGTTATTCAGGCTCAAAATATGAATTAAGGGACATTATGTATACAAGGAAGGTCATTTAGTCTAAAAGTGGCTAATATCAAAACGGCCTTTGATCCTTTCCTAACCCCTATCCTTCAATCTCGGTAAGACTAACTGGGTAAGTCCTGGATTCATCAGACAAAGGAAACTAAGTAAGATCTCACATGCACATGGAGCACAAGTATATCACAAGTTACAACTTATTAGGTTTATGCAATGGTTTAGCAATGATCATCAAGTCACTAGAATTGATACCATAACAAGATGCACAATGGTCACAGTTAGATGTAAATCACACAGTTAAACAATCAGACTATTTGAGAGGTGTTCACAAAATTACAAAATGACATTAATTGCCTCAAGTACTCTATTTCTCCTAGTCAACTACAAAATGTTACAAAAATAACTCACCCTATACCCTCAACTTAAAATCAAAGAAAAACTAAATTAAGGATTAGCGTATACCTGGAGTAGATCAAGCACGGGGATCATAGGTCCCTGACCCTGTTGCTACATCCTCAGCTTCCTTATCTCTATTGGGAGCCTCCTTCTATTTTAACACATCTTGTCTAGCAGTTTTTGGAGGCCTAATAGTTAAGGCACTTATGGCTCTCACTCATAGGGCCTTCACCTATTTCTCATTGTCAGCTAGGGACTCGATCATCGCCTTCTTTATCTCTTCTTTTTTAGCCTTCTTTCTCACCTTCTTCTCTATTTTTCTTCTTCATCGCTATCGGCCATTCTCTCTTACCCTTACCTTTCTTCTCGCCCTTCTTCTTCTTTTTCTATATTAGTTCATCATGAGATCAAGAAATGGGATCTTACCCTCAGACTCATCAACAATCGGGTCTACCGACACCATAAGTTGGTGCTGATATAATACTCTAACATCCACCTTTAACTTGTCCAGGATTGATCTAAATTATGCAAGGTCTGAGCCTGACATTTCTCTTAACCGTGTATTAAAATAGTTTTCTAACTCTGCAATCCAATCGAGCAAGGCTTGGAAGGGCTCAAGTACAACCTTAATCCTCTTGTCTATCACAGAGGAAAATTACTTGGCAAATAGTTGTAGCTGAGCCTTGAACCACTTGGCTTGTTTTGCTACTCTCCTAAAATTCATCGAGTTGAAGTCAAATTCTATCATAAACAAAGTCCCTGAAGGATTTGTTTCATTTATAGGCACTGAGTCTACTAGAGCTGGGGATGTCGGTGGTGCAGCTTTAGAATCTGGCACCTCTTTATTAGGGGATGAGGTTATATCTGTAACTAGTGGATCTATTGCAACCCCTGCTCCCCTATCAAGTATCTGCCTCAATTGATTTTTATCATATCAGATGGGGTTGTGGGTCTTCTTGGCAGGTATTTCATCGTCTATCCCTACAACCTCAAGTATATTGGCTGCCTTACTTAACCTCATATTTAGACAAGGGAAAAGATATGCCGTGTTGGGCCTTGAGACCTAAATTTTCATCTCCTCAACAATGATTTCTCCAAAGTTCAAGTTGAGTTTAGCCACAAGACTTGAAACCAGTATTGCTCTATCATCTCCAAGGATGTTATCTCCTTGCTTCTTGAGTCAGGGAGGCTTTGAAAATCCTTTTATTCAGGTTGGTCATATGCTTCAACCGAGCGTAGAATGTAGGTGAAGTGGCCTGAGGAGTGAATTTGGGGCCATAAAGAAATTTGTTGGTTGTTGTTTCTGAGAGATCCACCATCACACCCCGCATTGGAACTTTATCCAACAAGGGTTGATTTGCATATTTATCCCCTTCTTTGCATATGTTCTACAATCGAGCCTGATAGTTTGCAAAGAACTCCCAACCTAGTGTAGGTAAAAATGAGCTTCCTTCTTTTGCAGTCCATCCCAAGTCGTAGTCCCATAATTTATGCTCCACTTCAGGATATTTGCTCAACCCAGTAGTGATGATCTTTTTTTCTTTAAAGATTGGCCTTTTAATGGTCCTTCTTTTAGTCCTGAGAAGCCCATCATAGAATATTTTTTGTGCCTTAGGAATTTGCCACCTTGCACTGTCTTTGACCTTGGGGTTCTTGCATTTAACTAGAGTTCCCCAAATCGAAGATTCATTATCATCTTGTTGCTCAGTAGAAGGGGGCTCAGATGATGGTCCCTCAGATTTAGGTTGTTCAGATTCACCATGCTCTAACTCAGGCTCCCCAGACTCAGAATGCTAAGACTCAGGCTGCTCTAAAGCCATCTGCTCAGAAGTTTTACTGTCAGGTGGTGTTGCTGCTTTAGTATCAATTTCTTCACTCTTCTCCACCTCAACTGTTGGAGGTGGCAAAGGCTTTTTCAAGCTTTTCTTTTTTCCTTTGCTTCCTGAGTAGTGGCTCCTCCTCCTCATAATTAGATTCCTCATTGAAGAGTCTCCGAGGTACACTCCCCTTTGTCACTTTCTTTGTAGGTTTAGGGATTTTTCCTTTGGGTGCCATTATAAGACCTGTAGCAAAAGAAAGCACTCATTTAGCACTCATGATCATTCAACTTAGGAAGTTCAGTCATTATAATTCCATATCCCCTAAAAGAGGTTCATAATTGTATTAGATCAAAGTTGTGTCGATATGTTCTGATAAGTCATCACAAATGTGATAACTTATCATTCATGTTGTCAGCCTTAAACAGAATAGGCTTATTTTCCTTAACTTGCGACGACATAGTCTGATACGCCATCACAAATATGATAGCTTATAAAACACGTCGTAAGCTCAGAATACAATCTCCATCTCGGTTTTAATCTTAATTATCAACCCACTTTCTTCTTAGAATCACATGGAGTTGTGTTCTTGAGCTAAGCCCTAGGTTTTTATACACAATGAAGCACTATACACCCTAGATTCAGTTTTTCACACAATGGCAAGTTAAGCTTGCTTCAATCCCTTTGAAACTAAGATTTACCTCAGTCGCATCACTTACCTAATGAAGAAGAGAGTTGAGTTATGAGAATACCTAATAGGAAACTTTACTTGGCTACATGAGTGAGAGAAAGTAGTAGATAAAAGAAGAGTTCTTGATCTTGATTTCAAACCCACACTTAACAGGGAAGAATATTTTTCATATTTTACTTTGGAATTAATATTGAAAAGAGTAAGTAAATAAAATACACATGGAAGGAAATAGAAATTAAAGAAAATAAAGAAGATACACAGGAAGGTGAAAAGGTTTTACGGTATGTCGGGTCGAATTTTTCAGTATTTGGTCCCAAGATTACCTAACGACTTATCACATTTATGATAAATCATCATCTATCATCAGGATCCCTTGGCTGACTTCATCAATTTTTACCTAGACCCCTGTATAGCTCTTCAGTTCATTATGCTTCCAATCAAAATAAATTAAAACAACTTTCGTTTAAACATACAAATTTAGGGCCTCCCAATAGCTCCTGATTTAATGTCACAGCACAACTAGGTTATCTTAAATACTCATACTTCGTCAAGACACCATGATGCTATATCTTTCCCATTTTTATAAAACACATCCAATATTAAGAAGATATTTATCTCCTTTTGTTGTGTCATCGATGAGTGCATTTCTAATCTTGTTTCTTTGTCATTGAACCTGAACTTCAGCTCATTCAGCTCCATGTCCACCACTACTCTCCCAGTATCAAGTAATGGTCTACCCAATATTATGGGCACTTCAAAATACACCTCACATTCAAGGACTACAAAATCATAAGGAAGTATAAAGTCGGCCACCTTTACCGATACATCATGTAATATTCCTACTGGCTGATTTGCAGACCTATTTGCCATCACCAACCACATGTTTTTTAGGTTAGGATACCCCAAACCTAGATTTTTATAAACGACTAGTAGTATCAGATTTATGCTCGCCCCAGATCACATAAGGCCCAAGAAAAATTGAGAGACTCGATTATACATAGAATAGTGAATGCTCCAGGATCAACCTTCATCTACGCTAAGGATCATGAAGAAATGGCACTACAACAGTGGATATTATCATTCATTTTGTAGATCAACTCTCTTTTCTTTGTCACAAGGTCCTTCATGAATTCAGCATACCCTGGCATTTGCTCGAATGCCTCCACCAAAGGCACATTTATTGTTAACTGCTTCAATATTGCCATGAATTTACTAAATTTAATATCTTCAACCTTTTTCTTCAATCTTTGAGGAAAGGGAGGTGGTGGTCTTAGGAGAGTTTTCACCACTACTTCCTTTTCCTTCTCATTTCCTTGTTTTGGAGCATCAGCAGAACCATCCAGCCTCCCAGACTCTACTAGACATTCTTCTTTGGGTTCATCATCTACTTCAGTCATATCTTTAATTAAAATTTTGCCCACAGAAGGGCCAAGTAATATTTTACCACTCCTAGTGGTAATTTCCATACATGAACCATCACTTCGCAGATTCTAAACTGTATCACTTGGTAACTTTCCACTCTTTCTTTGGTTCAGCACTATGGAGAATTGGCTCATTTACTGTTCTAGTTGTTTGATCAAGGCGGAGTGCGAGTTTACAAACTAACTCATAGAGGACAGATCGGTCTTCGTGGTAGTCACCCCTGAGTTGGTAGCCTCCACTCCCTTTAACAATTTATCCATCATGTCCTCCAGGGACATTTTTAAAGAACTTGTTATAGCAGCCTTACAATTTCTAGGAAGGACATATAACCCGCTCCTACCAATATTTCTCTGCCAATTACCTTTCTGTTGGTTCTTATATCCACCCTTTTCATAATAAGTCCAACCTTGATTTCCTTGGCTATTGCCTAGGAACCCCTCTAATTATTTACATAGTTTGCCTCTTTTTCTGAGTTAGACTCCACTTTGCTCTGCGATCCCACAGCCTTCACTTTCTCAGATTTACCTGATAGTAAATGCTTGGTTAGCAAGTTCATCTCCATTTTTAGGTGAGACAAGTCTTGATCACACTCCTCGTATTTTTTGCATTGTTCCACAGTCATACCAATAGAAACAGAGGGGTTTGCTACCACAGAGTCCCTGGTATACCATGCCCAACTCTGTTGGCTCATTCTCCCAAGCATTTCTAAAGCCTCTGGGAATGTAAGATCAACAAATGAACCACCAGCAGCATTATCTACAATTGGTTTTGTCCCAGAGATAAGAGCCCTGTACAAAGTCTCCATCAAGTATATTTCCATTATGTTGTGGCTCAAACACTGCGTCAGCTTCTTTTTAAATCTCTCCTAGGTTTTATGCAAGGCTTTAGTTAGGAGCTGTCTAAAGTTGTTGATCTTGTCCCTCAACTGTACCATCCTAAAAGGTGGAAAAAACCTTTCTAGGAAAACTTCTTTCAATTGCCTCTAGTTGGTTATTGAATTGGGTGTCAGCTCATTAAGCCACAACATTGCCTCCCTATATAAAGACAATCGAAACAATCTCAAACGGATAGCACTCTAACCTACTCTTGGGTTATCAAAAGATTTACAAATAGTGGCAAAGTTCACCAGATGCAAGTTCGGATCATCCGCAGGAAGTCCACCTAACAACCCCATCCATTCCATCATCATCATCATTGAGGTCATACTGGACTGGATGGTAATCTTACCTTCCTCGAAATGGATGGTTCCTACTATCATTAAGTTGTACTAGTGCAGCTATTTGCTCTGCACGCCTTAGGTTACCATGGTTTAGTAGCTCCTCATCTCCTAAGACGTCATCCTCAGGATTTGGATGTCGTACTTGTTGATCGTCATTATGCACATTCACCTGAGCTCTAGCTAAGGCTGCTAACCTGTCAGTCTCCTACTGGTCTGCCATTATGTAGAATAGTTATGGTTCTAGATTAAATGGTAATAATGGTTCTCTAGAACTTATGGTTCTTGTCAAGCACCACAAAATCCCTACAGTAAACAAAAAAAATGTAAAACTAGGAAACTTGACTAACAGTCAATTAACGCACACAACTTCAATTTACAACTGTAATCCCCAACAACGACGCTATTTTTTATAACATCAAACTACACCTCTCTTACAAGAATGTAAGAGATCGTTTTCAACATATAACCCAACTAGATTGGCGTCGAATCCCACGAGGAATATGGTATGAATTTGAATTATCTGCGGATTAATCAACTCATAGTTATCAGTTTCCTGTGATTATGGGTTTTTGGAAAGGTAACAAATAATTACTTCTAAATTCAGTGTTTGAAATCAATATGATAAGGAAAACCAGAGTTATATTCACTATGGGTGTAGGATTCTACAAACGCTAGTAAAGGTTCAAGATTCTTGTGGTAGGTAGGAACAACTGACTATCCTTGTCCAAGTTATGTCTAAATGTTTCTCAACCTAGTTAAACATTTAACCACCTAATCCTCTCGAACTTAGGGAATTTATTTTTCATAACAGGATGTTATCTCAAGTCAAATAATCTTGTTATAGAATTAATTATTAAATAGAAGTTTGATGCTTCCAAGTCCCTATTGATAATTCACTTCTTACTAGGGTTGATTTCTTATCTCAAGCAAATCTCCAGTAAGCAAGGCCTATTTTTTGCAAGCAATAGTCAGAGTATAAAATAATGGAATTAACAAGAAGTTTCTACCACCGTTATAATCTTGAAAACTTAGTTACATTACAAACCTAAACCCATAGATCCCACAACTCGGGTTAAGGAAATTTAGCTACTCATTATAAAATAATCATGACAACAAGTTGAATTCATAGTTTGATATATAAAAATGATCTCGAAGGACCACAAGCTAACCCTTTTCTGATATTTGTACCTAAGCACTGCATAATATACTTAAATAAATGCGGAAAACTGGCAGAATCTTGCCATAAAGTTCAAAACATCTAAAATACTCAAAACTGAAAATTGAATACAGATACATCTATCCAAAAAGCCTCTAAATTGTCTAAACAGTGGAGTTAATGGGACATGTCCCCAACTAACTCCGTCTACTGAAAATAAACTGAGTCTAATGCCATAATAAAATAAGGATCATCCTCGAATGATGAGGACTTACTACTAAGTCAACTACTACTGGCTGAGTCTAGACTGCTAAGTGTGCCCTGGATCTCGCTCTTTTGAACCTATGGTATAAGACACTATAACGCAAAAGAAAAGTATGCGTCAGTACTTTGAATGTACTGGTATGCTAGATGAGTTAAGGCTAAATGAAAGTGCTTATGTATAAACATAACTGAATAACATGAGAGTACTGAATGAGGATACATGGATGGACTGAATACTACCTTCTGAATACTTAAACATCTAAAAACTGAGCTTACTAATACGTATATCTGTGTTTACTAACACTGAGAGTCTAAATAACTGAGTCTACTGATAGCTAATCACTGAGCTTACGAATATTAACTGATTGAAACTGAAATCAAACCTATCTAGCAGATGATCTTCAAATCTAGTAATAATGAAAAGAAATGGTTGAATCTGAGTTTGAGATCAGGCCAATCGAGCGGGCGATCTCTGAATCGATTAATATTGATACTGATTAACTTCATGTGAGACCATGTCTTTCTAATGGGTGTTCTGTGAATCTATGGAACTATCTAAGTTTCTCACTGAACTGAATGACTGTATCTGACAGTCCTAATTTCTGAGTGCTTCTGTAATGACTAAGAATGAACTATAACTGGGGGAGTTCTTACTTAACTGACATACCCCAAATCTGAACTAGTGGGGTCCAACCTGTAACCCAATCTAGAAGGGTGTCGGTACCATGCCACGGGTATAGACACTACTATGGTCAAGCCTCTCTAATGGGTGACCTTGAACAGGAAGTCAAGACTAAGGCAATGGGTGACTCCCAAAAGGTAGTCAAGCCTAAATCTAGAGGGTGACTCCTGATCCTACGCTATCTATGTAGTTCTGTAGTACAGAGATTAATGCTAACGACTCTGAAAGACTCTAAACTCGCTTGGTGATAGTTCCTACACCCAACTGAAAGACTCTAAACTAATTATTAACTGAACTTAGACAAAGCTGAATCTATTATTGACTATATTACTTGACTGATTTGATTGATTTTGCTTGGTTCCGTTATCTGATGGAATGTTGCTTGAATTCAACTATCTAACTGAATGCTATTGAATTCTTGTTAGCTTACTGAGTTTCACTGAAGCCTAAACAAAATACTGAATACTACTGAATACTATTGAACTAGAACTGAATACTGAGTTGGATTAGACTGATACTGAGACTAAATTGCACTAATACTGAGATTTCTGAATTTCCTTACATTCTATAACTATTTGAATTCGAGTAATCATGGCTTGATTGAGAGTATCTTAAAACTAACACTGGCTCTAGACTTACAGCTAATTTTTTGGGTATAAATACCCCCAGGACTCGATAACATAAAAGTTAAACATAACCATTCTTGAATAACAATGAGAATGGACTTTCATTCGTTATTACAATTACTAAAGCATTTCTTCAAGAACTTGGGAATTTTAAAATGTGTAAAGGTATAGGAATGAATACTAATTTCTCATAATTCATTCAATAAGGAATCCGCAAGTATAAGAATGCATGCAACATATCATAATTCACTCACTAAGGCATTTCAACAAACACTTGGCATACATGAATTTATACAGAATTTGGGGATTTCTTGTCATCATGCTATAATGACCCAATTTCCTTCAGCAAAGCATATTATCAAACATATGGGGAGCATGCTTTGGTTATACAACAAATACTATACCTAAGTATCATGATTTCATCAACCAAAATGCAACTTGAAGAGGGTTTATCATGAGCATCCACAATTAATCACATGCTAGAATCAATTCTTAATACCTATAGTCTAAATCATGAATTAAAACTCAACAACACATAATAATAAACTTCAGTATACATAAATCATAAAATCTCATAAATACATAAACTTGGTAATTTTGAAAAGAATTCTTGGACTTCTTGGGTGGAAGGAACCCAAGAATCAACATCTAACATACCTTAGGAGACTCTTTCTTGAAGGTTCTTAGAGAGATTCTTGGTTTCTTCAGTTTTCTTGAAGAAGGGTTTTAATCTTGAAAGAAACCCTAGCTTTTTATGTTATAGATGAATAATGAAGTTCGGAGCCTTCATCTGATATAAATAGGTGTTAAAAAGGGTGAAAAAGGACCAAAAATCCCTTTCTAAAATGACAAAAAATTACTAAATGGGATATGCGATGGTTCATCAAGGGCCCGATGGTCTATTGGTCTTGACCGTCATACCTGGTCCAGAACTGGACTTATTGTCTCATCGCGACGGCCTGGGGAGATAGTCCATCGTTATCTCGATGGTCTATTGATCCTGACCATCGCACTTGGCCAGTGAATGGGACTACTGCCTCATGTCTACGGCTATGGGCGACGATCCGTCGCTAGCTTAATGGTCCGTCAGCCTGCCCATCGTACCTGGGCAGTTCAGACAGCTTTCTATTAAACATCCATAACTTTTTACCCCGATATCGGATTTTCATGAAATTGGTATCGTTGGAAAGCTAATTCAATTTACCACATGATAAAAAGTTAAAATTGGAGAAATTATCACTTAGAAAGTCATCCCTAAATCTTCTAAAGACTAAATTAGACTTTAAAAAATGTTTGGAGTATTACAATATCTCCACCTTGGGAACATTCATCCTCGAATGTCGCTTGTTAGGATAAGAGTACTAATCGACTGAACTTACTTAAGGGACGTGAATATCTGAATCATGACTATGTGACTGAAACTATTGACTGACTGAGTTCTTATACTGGCATGCATACTTGATGCATGGAATACATGACTAAAGTTACTAATAGGCTAAATTCTCATAATGGACATGCATATCTGATGCATGGATGCGTGACTGAGCTATTCTCATCAATGTATGACTGAATATACTGATAAGCTGAACTTTTGCTACTAAGCATGTATATCTAATGCATGAATATCTGACTGAACTGACTCTTGAAAGCATGACTGATGATGCAATCATGACTGATGCAAAACTCGTAATACAAATATAAACATGAAACTAAATGGGTTTAAGGAATTGAAAACATTGGGGAGTTATAGGGTTTCTCCCCCTTAGGACACTATGTCCTTCTAGGAATGGTTACTTCACTAAAATACTGAGGTGATGCACAAGGTATCTATGAACTGAATCGTAACTAGCCATTCAGGCTCTAGACTAATGCATGATTCATGAACTGAGCTATACTCGTAGCTGCTAGAACATCCTATCTTGTAATAGTTACATGTCTGAGATTTTCGATAGTATGATTAGATGAAGAGATAGGAAAACAAGCATCTAACTACTATATGGAATTAGCGGTTGTTCAAACTAACTCATACTAAAAACTTAAGCTTAATTGGGAGCAAAGGATCTATCAATGCATGTCATAAAGATAAAATACTCATAACGTACCCGAATCTATGTCAGGGAAACTTTCTGGGTCATGGTGAGTTGGAAGTGCATACAGTCGATTCTGACGTTGTCCACTAGTGGTATTAGGAGTGGCGCCGTATTGATGCGAATCTCTACCCTTATGAGCTAGCACTCTACACTCCCGCATTCTATGGCCTGGATTAAAACATCCAAAACATACCTGACTATTTGATCTACACTCACCTAGGTAATTCTAGCCACACTCTTTACAAAGCGGATAGGTACGAACACTGCTTGCACTACCCTAGGTTTTGCAGCCTAGCGCCCCATACCGACTGACATTGCTAAACTTTTATATGGTTACACTAGCTAAGGATAGAGTTGGGACTTAAAATTTCTAGCTATACTGAAAACGTCTACTACCCTATGATCTAGCCTGAGAAAAGCTGTAACTACCTGCTCTGGATCTCTTATTAGATCTCTCTCTCTCCTTGGATTTATCTCTCTATCTATTGAGCATGAATCATTAACCTAGAAAGATCCATGTCTCTATTGATCATAGAAGTTCTACACTCCTTCAACACCGACCCGAATTCACCAGTCACAAACATACTCACCCTAGCTCTAGGGTCAACTATCAAGTCAGGAGCATACTTAGCTAACTGGTTGAACTTAAGACAATACTTTTTCACTGTCATGGAGTCTTGTCTTAGGTTCATAAACTCTTCTACCTTAGCTTCTCTCATCTCTAGAGAGAAAAACTTATCTAGAAAAGCATCCTAAAACCCCTGCTAAGTCATGGAAGCAGCATCCTCTCCTCTACTCTTCTTCCACATCCCTACCTAATCATGAGCAACATCCTTCAACCTATAGGATACTAACTCTACACTCTCCTTCTCAAACATATGCATAATCTGGGTGATTTTCTTCACCTCTTCTAGATAAAGTTATGGGTCCTCACCTGCTAATTAACTAAAGAATTCTAGCGGGTTCATTTTCATGAAATCTCTAATTTTGGCTATAGTTGAACCCCCATCTTACTAAGGTGGGACTGCAGCCTGATGGTTTCCTTTAACACTAGTGGTCATAGCTTGGGATAGCACTTAAAAAGTTATCCAAAACTCTGCATATGACGCATTCTCATTCTCGAGAACTACTAGCTGAGGTGGATGGTTATCATCCCTAAGGGCATTATCTCTATGAAGAGGCATATTCTAAAATAAAAGAAGGAAATTGATTAGACTAAGAGTTTAACTCAAGCTCATGCTCAGTCTCACGATGTGAATACTGGAAGAAGAGAAACTATTCCTGAAACATCTCATAACCTTATGTAAATAAATGTGGTGTGCAACACACCCATCACAAGACTCTACTAGATGCAGCTTTCAGACTTCCTAGGACACTATTGAACCTTAGGCTCTGAATCCAAGTTTGTAAAGCCCCAATTTTCTAAAACCAAATGCCACATAGTGCTCATGATCCCGAAGGACTCAAGTTAACCCTTTTCTGATATCTATACCTGAGCACTGTATAATATGCTTAAATAAATGCATAAAACTGGTGGAATCTTGCCATAAGGTTCAAAACATCTGAAATACTCAAAATTGAAAACTGAATACTAATATATCTGTCTGAAAAGCCTCTAAACTATCTGAACTGTGAATTTGATGGGACATATCCCCAACTAACTCCGTCTACTAAAAATAAACAGCTACTAAAAATAAACAGAGTCTAATGCCATAATAAAATAAGGATCACCCTCGAATGATGAGGACTCACTGCTAAGTCAAAAACTATTGGCTAAGTCTGGACTGCTAAGGGTACCCTGGCTCTCGCTCTTCTGAACTTATGGTATAAGACACTATAGCGCAAGAGAAAAGTAGGCATTATTACTTTAAATGTATTGGTATATTAGATGAGGTAAGGCTAAATGCAAGGGCTTATGCATGAACATAACTTAACTGAATAACATGAGACTACTGTATGAGGATACATATATCGACTAAATACTTGAACTTCTGACAACTGAGCTTACTAACACTAATATCTACATTTACTAAAACTGAGAGTCTGAATAAATGAGTCTACTGATAACTGAACTTTGAGCTTACTAATATCAACTGATTGAAATAGAGATCAAACCTATATAGCGGATGATGTTCAAATCTAGTAATAATGAGAAGGAATGATTGAATGTAAGTTTGAGATTAGTCCTACCTAGTGGGTGATCTCTGAATCAATTAATGCCAATACCGATTAACTTTATGTGAAATCAGGCCTTTGTAATGGGTGGTATATTAATCCATGGAACTATCTAAGTTCCTCACTGACCAACTTCCAATGACCAATACATCTAGAAAATAAAGAACTAGGTAGCCTTCTATATATAAATGAAAGATCTTTGATTCTTCTTTATAACGTATCTAATTTCACCTTAATCTGATATGAGAGTAGGAACTTAAGAACATTTTACTTCAGAGTGTTCGTATGTCAACAAGGTGACGATTTGAGGTTATAAGCCACCAACTATGTGACGAGCTGTCAACCTCGTTATCATTCTTAACCAAAAAAACCTACATCACTTAGAAGAGGTGACGACTAGGTTGATAAGCCATCACCTAAGTGATAAGCTATCAACTAAGTCATCACCCTTAACCAGAAAGTGTCCAAGTCCAGCTAGAGGGTGACGACTAGGCTGATAAGTCATCAAATAGGTGATAAGCTATCACCTAAGTCATCAACTAAAAATTCTGTAATTTTTATTTAGTTTCCTTAGGGATATTTTGGTCTATTCCTTACCTCAAACCCTATGCCCCCTCCCCCTGATTTAAAACACACTTTAAATTTTATTTTCCCATTATACGTCAGTTTCTCATCGCTTTTTCTCCTCTCCACTCTCAAGAGATAAAAGTTAGGGTTTCTTTCAAAAACTCATCTTTCATGGCATAGATTCAAGAGGTATCGAATTTTTGTTCATCAAAAAGGTACGTTGGACTATCCTAACTCTCATATTCATAAGATTATTGTTTTAATAAACTGTAAGGATATATAATTATGTACATGAAAAGGAGGTTTTGGGAAATCTTTTTGAATGGCATGCATCATGAACCTGTTTTGATGAAATGAAGTGTTTATCATGAAGTCATTCCATAAACTTGAACTATAATCATGTATACATATGCTTTGAGTTTTGAGAATTTAATTGAGAGCATGAATTACAAAAATCCCCCTCTCATTATGATACCTATTTGATTTAACTTGTTATGGGTTGTTCAACCGCATGATTAAAAGCTTCAGAGTGAATGTGTTACTAACATTTATGGATTGATATTATTTATGATACAATGAGAGGGTATTTGTATTGTATTTAAATGTTCATTGCGTTAACTAAAAGACTTTCATGGGTTTTATATAAGAATTGAACACCACATGTTAAATTATTGAAAAGGGAGTGTTTATAGCAGTTCATGTGCTATTTGAAATAAGAACTCTCATGTGATGTTTAAATCTTTTAGATGGTAATTTACATAATTTTTGAATGAAAGGGTTATGGATATGTTATGATATGATTCAACTTGCAAGTCTTGGTATGACAATACCTATCACGAGATGACCTTAACATGAAAGATATAAATTTATTAAAAGCATGGTTTTTTAAAAAAAAACTAAAATTAGGCTTAAAGATAACTAGTTTGTTACCCGAAGAATGCTTGAATTCAAATAACTCACATTCCAAAACTATGTTTTACCAATACAGGTTTTTAATATGTTATTCGGCAAGTGGGATAACATGGTATGTTGACAAGTTGGGCATATATTTTTAATGACACTCTAATCCTTGTGGAAAACTCGAATTGGGGGCTTGGCCGATGAGTTAATGGCGGACCATATAGCCCATGGGTATTCATGTTTTGTAGGGTGTACCATCTAGCTTAGAAGTAAATTAAAGAGTTAAGTCAATGTTTTACAATAATGTTATTGAAGCCTTTGAATTATTCCCATGTGTTTTACCTATATTATGCTAAATTGATTTCAAACTACTCTCACTTATTTTACATGAAATATATGTTATTTTTTGGTTGTTCTGCATACCAATACTTTCCAAGTGTTGACACTTTTAATATAGGTTCGAAGGTACAATTTCATGATCCATCACATTAGTAGAATATTTGGATATGATAGATATTGTAATCCATCCATCTTTCGGAAGGCAATTTATTCATATATTGACTTTTTTTAGTTTATGGTCCAGTCAAGGGCCTTGTCCTAGCTTAGACAGTAAGTTTTCAGTAGAGGCTTTATAAACGGGATTTGAGTATTGTATTTTCATTACTTCATTGACATATTTTGATCATAAGATCAACCTGGGTTTTAGTTTTATCTTTCACACCTTTATTTTTTATGAATTTCATTCATGAGAGCATGTTATGGGATCTCTCGGGCCTTCGTGACTTGGGATTCCCATCGTAGGCAGACCCTTTGCTCGGGTCATGACAATCACATATCTAAATCAAGGCTGGAAACATTAGATAAGAATGAAATTCTTTTATATTTGGATCTTAATTACCTTAACATTTGTGCGGATTGTATGAAAGGAAAATAAACAAGGAACACAAAGAAAGGAGACACAAGATGCTCACAGCTTCTTGAAATTAGACACACTAATATATGTGGTTATTTTGATATCACATATTTCAATAAGGAAAAATATTTTAGCACTTTTATTGATGACTTTTCACATTATGGATACACACTGATATATGTGGTTATTTTAATATCATATATTTCAATAAGGAAAAATATTTTAGCACTTTTATTGATAACTTTTCATGTTACGGATGTCTATTTTTTGCATGAAAAATCTCAAGCGATTAATGCCTTAGAGGTATTTATTACTTGGGTTGAAAGATAACTAGACAGAAAGGTGAAATAATCAGGTCTGATAGAGGTGTTTAATATTATGGAAGATATAATGAAACTGACCAACTCCTAGGTTAATTTGCTAAATTTCTCAAAAAACATGGCATATGTTCTCAATACACAATGCCCGGCACACCATAACAAAATGGGGTGGCAAAAAGGCATAATCATACATTAATGGATATGGTTAGGAGTATGTTAAGCAATTCATCTTTACCTCTTTCATTGTCGATGTATCTTTAAGAACTACAGTTTACTTACTTAATAGGGTCCGTAGTAAAGTAGTACCAAAAACACCTTTTGAATTGTGGACTGGTACAAAACCTAGTTTAAGGCACCTACATGTTTAGGGTTGCCCGATAGAATTTAAAGTTTATAACCCACAAGAAAAGAAATTTGATTCATGAACAATTAGTGGCTTCTTCATTGGTTATCCAAAAAAGTCAAAGGGATATAAATTTTACTATATTAATAATAGTACGAGAATAGTTGAAACTATAAATGCTAGGTTCATTGAGAATGGTGAAGTTATTGGAAGTGAAGAACCACGTAATGTGGAAATTAAAGGAGTTAGGGTGAAAATTCCTCTGCCCAGTAGTTCTTTTAAATTTGTTGTTCTTGAAGCTATTGTACAACAAAGTGATCAACAAGAACAATAAATTAATGCCCCTACTATCATGATGAAGCCACAATTGATGAATTTGCAATAGATGAACCATAAGAAGTAGAATCAAGAAGATCTCAAATACAAAAAACAACTATTATTTCTGACGATTATTTGGTATATCTACATGAGTTAGAAACAGACTTGGGAATTGATAATGATCCAGATTCATTTTCACAAGCCATTGAATGTAACAATTTAAAATCTATGGTTCAAAATGAAGATTGGGACCTTATTGAATTACCTAAATGTTGTAAGATATTTGGGTGTAAATGGATATTTAACACCAAACGCGACTCAATTGGAAATATCGAATGTCACAAGGCCAGCCTATAACAACCTGCATTTTGGGCTAGAACGTAAACTGACATTCCTATATGTAAAAGTTCCCAAAGCCAATAACCCCTATGCAAATTTAGTGTGTTAATCAATTATGTATTGTGGGAATTTAGTTGAGCAATAATTGAGATCATAGTGGTCCCTTAACTCAAAGACGAGTTGAAAGTTTTTCTATAGGTTAAGATTTAGTGAATGTCTCAACTTAGGTCAAATTCCATTGACCATTACTCCTGAAATATGACAAATTATGGGGACGACTATATACTAAATGAAAGTCCTTCGAGTCTTCTATCCAATGCAACTAGTTTCACCTTAATCCGATATCGGAGTAGAAAGTTATGCTCATTTTAGGTTAAAGTGTTTGTCTGCCAAAATGTGACGACGAAGTTAATGACTTATCAACTAGGTGACGACCAAGTTGATGGACCGTTAACTAAGTGATGACCCATCAGCCCTAGTCATCAACCTAGGGAATTAAGTGGTAAAACCCATCCTAAAAGTGACGACCTATCAGCTGAGTGATAGGTCATAAACCATGGTCGTCAACTGATAAAATTCTGCTACTTCTTTGGTTTCCTTAGGGGTATTTTTGTATTTTTTTCACTCCAAAAACCTTTACCATGAATTAAGTTTCCACTTAAGTGTTATTAATCAACCTTTTATCAGTTTTAAAATATCTCATATCCTCTCCACTCTCAAAAACAATATCAAACTAGGGTTTATCTCTAAGTTCAAGATTTCAAGAAAAGGGTAAAGATTAGAGTTTCAATCCTCAAACTAAACAGCATAAGGTACGTGGGGTTTTTCTAAACTACATGGGCATGCTAAATCATTTTCATTATGTTTAAAAGTTGAGAAATCATGAATTTACAAAAGGGTCTTGAATTTACATTTACAAGTATGCATTGTGAATCCTTCTTGACAATAATATTTTGGTCTTGAGGCCTTACCCCTTAAACTCGATTATATATATATATATATGTGTGTGTGTGTGTGTGTGATTTGATGTTTGGAATTTTAATTGAGAGCAAGAAGAATTATAATCCCTTTCATGTTATAAATCCCCTTCTTTTTATATGTTATGAATTATTTAATTTCATACTGAGAAGTATGTTACAAATGTCTATACTGTTGGTTAAGACTTGATTTTGATTATGAATTGAAGAGAGGGTTTTTCTTATTTATATAAAGGAAAAGTGATGATTTTAAAGAGTTTCATGGTTTGTCACAAAATACTTGACCACCACATGTTTGATGAAATGTTGAAAAGATAGAATCTCTGCAAAGTTTGAAATATATTTTGAAAAATAAGAACTCTCTTGCATTAGTTAATTGATTTTGTGGTTTAAACATTGTTTTACTTGAAAAAGTTGTAACTTGATAATTTATGGTGGAGAAATATGACTTTCAAGTCTTGGTATGACAATACCAATATAGATAATGCCATAGTATTATAGAATAGAACAGAATGAAGATTTTCATTCAAATTTTTAGATTTTGAGCTTAGAATGATGAGTGTTTAGAAAAGGTTAAAATTAGGCTTAAAGACCATTAGGTGGTTACCCAAAAAAGGCACGAGTTTAGAAAACTCATCATCCGAAATTGTGTTTTGCCGATACGGGGTTTTATGTTCCCAAAGAGGGATTATACGTTGGCCTAGTGCCCTGTGACATATCAAAAGTAAAACTCCAACCTTTACGACAAACTTGGGTTGGGAGCTTCGCCGCCGAGTCAAGGGCGGATTTCATATAGCCCATGAACTGTAGTATTGTTGGGTGTACCACCTAGGTTAGAAGTAAAATAAAGAATGGTATTGCATCTATAGAATTGTCTTGAAGATCATTTAAAGTTGCCTATCTGTTTTAAATTATTTTATGCATAATATTTTATGAAATGATCTTGCTTATGTTATATATAGAATTACATTATTTTGGCTTGTTGTGTGTACCAGTACATCCATATTGACCCTTATATTTCAGGATCTGAGGCACAGTCCTGAGGTCCAGCTAAGTAGTAGATTGGTGTTTCTAAGATTCATTGTTGGTGAGCCTTCTGTATTTCGGATGGCTGGGCTTATATAAACATTGTTATTTGTTTGATTTATGGTCTGACTAGGGGCCTTGTCCCAGTTTTAGAAAAGATGTTGGTTTTTATGTATTAGAGATTTTGCAGACTAATGTTAAATGTTGTTAGAGATTTATAGATTCTATTTCAGATTGTTCAAAAGAATTATTATATTGATCATGATTCCGTATTGTTTTATATTTTGTCGTTTTCCTTCATATTAGATAAATATATGTATGATTTCCAAATAGAGAAGGGCGCTCAAGCCTTCATGATTTGGGATGCCCATCGCAGCCACGGCCTCGACTCGGGTCATGACACAGACTTATTGCCAAAGTTTTCACTCAGAAAGATTGCACTGACTATAAAGGGATATTTTCACCTATCTCTAGTTAAGATTCACTCAGAATTATATGGATTTAGTATCTCATTATGACTTACAGCTACATCCAATTAATGTGAAAACGGCCTTTTTAAATAGAAATTTGGAGGAAGAAGTTTATATGAATCAACCTAAGGGATTTTCTATTAATGTATAGGAACCCATGGTGTGTACCCGACAATGGTATCTTAAGTTTAACAAACAATTGTCATCTTTAGACTTAAGAAAAATAATGTTGATTAGTGTATATATTTGAAGATCGATGGGAGTAAGTTTATTATGTTAGTCCTATATGCTGATGACATCTTGCTTGATACTAGTGATCTTGATTTGGTGCATGATACCAAGAAATATATCTCTAACAACTTTAAAATGAAAGATATGGGAGAGATATCCTATGAGATTATGATAGAAATATTTTGGGATAGATCACAACGATTGTTGGGGTTGTCTCAGAAAGCCTATATTAATATAGTATTAGAAAATTCATAATAGAAAATGCTTATTAAGTCCCGTTCTACTTCAGAAAGGAGATATATTTAATCTCAATCAATGTCCAAAAAATGACTTCGAACGGGAGCAGATAAAAGATATTCTTTATGCATTAATAGTTAGGAGTCTAATGTATGCCCATACATGTACAAGACTAAACATCAGTTTTGTTATTAGGTTGCTGGGCCGATATCAAAGTAATCATAAAAATAGATCACTAGAAAGCTGCAAAGAAGCTGTTGCGATACTTACATGGAATGAAAGAACATATTCTCACTTATAGAAGATCTAATTATCTAGATGTGGTTGAATATTCAAATTCAGATTATGTTGGTTGTGTGGATACAAGAAAATCCATATTTAGATATTTGTTTCTGTTAGCTGGAGGAGAAATATCATGAAAGAGTGCTAAGCGGTCTGTTATAGCTACATCCATTATGGAAGATGAGTTTACGGCATGATTTGAGGCCACAGTCCAGGCTAATTGACTGCATGACTTTATTTCAAGACTTGGACTAGTCAACAATATAGCTAGACCACTGAAAATTTACTGTGATAATACCGCCACAGTTTTTTACTCTAAAAATGACAAGTATTCAAAAGGTGCTAAGCATATGGAATTGAAAAACTTTTAGGTTAAAGATGAGGTCTAGAAACATAAAGTGTCAATTGAACATATTAGCACCAAGCTTTTGATTGTTGACCCTTTGACGAAAGGATTATCACCCAAAATATTTGTTGAAAATGTTGAAAGGATGGGCCCTGTTGATAGCAATGAATGACTTCATGTAAGGACATTATTATGTTTATCTAATTGACACTTTGAACTCAAATTATATATGTTTCTATTGTTACGTATTTTCTCTTGTATACATAATATTGTGAACGATGATGACAGATTCTGTCTTAGATAAAATTATAGTTGGACCCATTATGTATTTGAAAAGTTATGTTAGGTAATAGACTAATATTGTAATAAATGGAAGGAATCATATCAAAGTAAAGTGATGTACAACCGCAATAACTCATTTTAGTTGATTTATTTAACAATGATGGATGATGTTGGATTTAACATTAATTGTGCACATGATTGACCTACATATTAAACCACTAAATTAATAATTGTGTGTACCAAGTGGGATAATGTAAGTTTCTATGACCCACATAATTAATTTATTTTGATTTAATAATTAAATAAGTTAAATCCTAAATGTATATGGGAAAGTTACCTAGTGAGATTAAAACTACTACCTATCATACTTGATTTTACCTTAGGTCAAAATGAGCACGACATTATGGACTCTAAAATAATTGATTTTGTACAGAGTCATGTAACACCCCGTATTTTTTTAGCTATAGATCGATCCATTGTTCCTATGTGTGAAACCTCTAATCTTGTAATTCATATTTGAGTACATGACTTACAATGAGCATCCTACTGAGAAGAGAGCTTATGATGTGTTAAACATGTTCATAAGAGTCACTTAAAGTAATGCTAGCTAAGAGCTTTTGAACCCATCAAGTTTTAGTGTTTGATTTCGCAAGGGTCATCTTTGAATGAGTATGACTTGGTTCATATTTGGTAATTTGGAATATTTATACCCACTAAATTATATATAATCGAATTATCTTTCCAATGATACCAATTTCTCCTTAATCCAGTACCCGAACAAAAAGTTATTCCCATTTTTGTGAGAGGCAGTAAGGGTATGCGATTGGTTATGCTCCGCCCAATCAAACTTAGCCAATTGAAAAGGTGTCGCCCAACATAACTTAGGCGATTGCATAGGCGCCACCTAAGTCATTTCCAAGTGCAAAAAACACTCCGTTTTAACCTAGATCAAGGGTGTTGAAGTCATTTCACACCCCTAAACCATCCCTAATCACTTCAAAATGTTTTTATAATATATTAATCACATAAAATCCTCTGTCTTAACCCTAAGAAGTCGGTAAACAAATCAAAACCCTTACCCTCTTCCTAAAAACAAAATCCAAGTGTCATTCCTCAAGAATCAAGAAGTTAAGCTCCAAATTCAAATTTATCTACAAGAATTTTTTAAATCGAGATTAAAGGTCCAATCTTTCAACAATTTCATCACTATTAAGGTATGTTAGATGTTGATTCATGGGTTCCTTCCACCCATGAATCTCAAGTATCCCTTTTGAATTATAAAGATTGTGTATTTATAATTTCCATGATTATGATTGAATTGAAGTTCATGTTTATGTTGTTGTTAGGATATAATTCGTGTTCTAGATTTCAATTTGTAAGCTTTGATACTAGTATGTGATGAATTACATGATATTCATGATAAAACCCTGCAAATTTCATGTTGATTGATGTAGCCATGTTCTTTAGATGTAATGTGTGTTGTATAACCAAAGCATGTTCCCTATATGTTTGATTAAATGCCTAGGTGAATGAAGTAGTGCCATTATAGCATGTTAATATGAAACCCCCATTTATGTGCAAGTTAATGCATGTTAAGTGTTTGTTGAAACGCTTGGGTGAATAAATAATGAGACATTAGTAGGCATTCCCACACGTCTACAAGTTTATGACTGCAGATATTTGAAAAGATACTTCAGTGATTGTATTGCGAATGATAGATGATTGACATGTTATTCAAGAATTGTTATGCCTTACTTTATGCTATCTAGTCCTAGGGGTATTTAATACCCGACAATTTAGTTACTACCTAGATACAGTGTCAGTTTTTAAGATAATCTTGGTTGTGCCACAATCAGTAGAACTCAATCAGTTACAGAACTTAGGAAAACTCAGTAATCTCAATATTAGTCCAGTCCAGCTCAGTAAATTAATTTAGAACTTAGTAGTATTCAGTCAGTTAACAGAATTCAGTAGTATTCCATCAGTCAACGAACTCAGTAACTCAGTTTAGTTTAGTTAGGCAGTACAATCAATAACAGCTCAGTCAGGCCTAGTATAAAGTAGAAAAGTTCAGTGTCATTTAGTTGGGAGTAGGACTCAGCACCGTGCGAGCCTAGGGATGGGGGCTCACCCGTTAGATAGGACTGAGATCCATAGAAGCAATCCCTAAGTTCTATAACTACGTAGCCAGCGTAGGTTAAGAGATATCATCTGTTAGATAGGACTGGCATACTCAAGGATCACCCGCTAGTAAAGGACTGATCTCAAGGATCACCCGCTAGATTAGGACTGACTCCATAGTAGTTGTATTTACCTATGGAACGGTAATGACACCCTTCTAAGTGGGGTTACAGGTTGTACCCTACTAGTTCAAATTCGAGGTATGTTGGTTAGATAAATACTTCCCACAGTCTTAGTTTTAGTCTCAGTCTTTAGAATAGAACTCGGATTAGTATTACAGAAATTAGGACTGTCAGATACAGTCACTCATATCAGTAAAGAACTTAGATAGTTCCATAGGTCCAGAGATCACCTGCTAGATAGGACTGATCACAGCTTCAGTTAATCAGATATCAGTATTAGTAGACTTAGACATCAGAAATCCAGTTATTAGGATTCAGTATTCAGTGTTACTACGATTTTAGTTATAGTTTATGCACTCATACATGTATCCTCATTCAGCAGTCTCATGATATTTAGTCAGTATTGTTCATGCATGTAAACCCTTACATTCAGCCTTACCTCATCTAGCATACCAGTACAATATCACATACTGATGCATACTTTTCTCTTGAGCTATGGTGTCTAATTCCATAGGTTCAGAAGCACGAGATCTAGAGCACCCTTAGCAGTTCAGATTCAGCCAGCATCAGTAGACTTAGTAGTTAGTCCTCATGATTCGAGGATGTTCCTTATTTTATTATTGCATTAGATTTAGCATTTCAGTAGATGAATTTAGTTGGGGGATTGTCCCATCAACTTCTTATTCAGACAGTTTAGAGGCTTTTTTCAGACTAGAGTATTTTCAGATAGTTATTTTAGTTTTGATATTATTGTACTTTATTCAGTTTTATTTAAGTATTGAACCTTATGGCAAGTTTCCACCAGTTTTCTACAATTTTGCAATATAATATTCAGTGCTCAGGTACAGATATCAGTCATGGGTTAACTTGTGATCCTTCGGGGTCATAAACACCGTGTAGCATCCGGGGTTCAGAATCCATGGTGTTACAAGTTGCCACCTAATTTTTAAGAAAAATAAGGAAAACTATTTATTTACTAACGTGTGTGACTTGTGTTTTAATCTATGAACCAATTTAGATTCTAGGTAAAGGTTCAAATTATTTCAAAGGAAAGAGATTAGGCACCCTTCAGAATCTACAATTGTGGTTCCCGGCCAGACTTAGGTTTACTTAAAGATGGAGAAAAAAAAGCAATGTGTACATATACAAATATAAAATGTGTAAAAATTATGTAAATAATTTATATGTAAAGAATGTATAAGTTACATATATTATAGTTAAAATATGTATAAAAGTATATGACGATATGTAAATAAAAGTATATAGAAATGTTTGAAAAGAAAATAAAGATTGAATAAAGAAAATTTTGTTTTAAAGAAAAAGATTACGCAATGTTTTTAGTGTAAAAAGAGTATGAATTATTTTTATTGCTTATCTAAATCAATTTAATGTATATATTAATGGCCTAGATTTGATTAATGCTTGATGTAAATTGAATAAATAAAGAATATTCCACCCAGTGCCCCAAAAATAAAATTTTTACAATAATAATATTTGTAGAATTATAAGAATATAAAATACAATACAAAATTTAAAGTCCTTTTTGAATGCAATTCCCAACGAGGATTCTCAATAACTTGTATGAACACTAACAATAAAAATGTTAGTAACAAATAAAGAAGTATCAAAATAAATTAAAAAGTATGTAAAAATATATTTTTTGTTAAAAAGCGAGCTTGGATAAAGTTTTAAATATTATAAGAATTTTGTCATCGCCCAAAATACTTATTTTTGTTACGTATTTGTATACCTAAAATTCGTCTTTTCATTTGTGAAGGCCTCAAAAATCGACGGTAATTTTTTCATTGGCCAAGAGTTGATCTTTGATATAAAATAGTAAAAATTGAGAAAGTAAAATCCACCTTTGTAATGGGATGGCCTCAAATATCCAAACAAACAGATAATTTCATTGGTCGTGTGTTTATTTTGAGTATATATATGTGATTTTGAGAAAAAAAAAGATGAACAAAATTTGTATATGATAAAAATATGTGTGTGCTGAAGAATATGTGTGTAGTGAAGAAATGTGTGTTTGAGAGAGAAACAAAAGTACATGGGGATGAAAAATATGTATATGTATTTGTGAATGTGTATTTTATTTATATATTTGTATGTGAGAAGAGAAAAAATATGTGTGTATTGTATTTTTGAAAATAAAATAAAATATATAAGAAGAAATTTGATTTGTTTATATTTTGAGAGGGGGGAGAAGAATGAAATGTGTATGGTGAAAAATGTGTGTGTGAGAGAGAAAGGAAAAAAATTACTAAAAGTTTTGTGTTTGAGGGAGGGGAGAAAGAGGGGAAAAATATATGTGGATTTTTTGAGAGAGAGGAAGAATAAAAATGTGTGTGTGTGTCTTGTGAATGTGTGTAGTGTGAATGAGTATTTAAAAAGAAAAAATAATAATAAAATAAAATATCACATCCACCTTTTCCCAACACATTCCTCAAATTATCGATAGTAGGTGAAGAAAAGTCAAATGTCATAAATATGATGAGACCTTGACTTTATCGATTTATTATTTTGCGTATTAAAATAAGTAGATGTTGTTTTTGTAGATAGTATTTAAATAAGGTACAAAAAATATCGATATATATAACTACAAAAAAATGTAAATAGATATAATTATCTTTGAAAAAGATGTATTACACTATAAACAATTAAAATTATAATATATAAAAGGAATTGTACTGTTATGTTATGTACATATGTAGATGACTGTGCAAAAATATTAAAATGATAATAAACTAATAAAAATCCTTAAAATTTACGAAATTAAGGGTGTAAATGTTTGTGGTGTGTGTATTGTGTGTTTATTGTGTGTATGTATGTTGGGTATTTAAAAAAATAATAATAATAAAATATCAAATCTACTTTTTCCAAACACATTTCTTAAATTATGGTATTAAGTAAAAGAAAAGTCAAGTGTCATAATTATGACGAGACCTTGACTTGACTGATTTGTTACTCAATGCATTAAAATAATTGACTCGACTCAACTTTTACGGATTGTAATAAATATACAAAAATATAGGTATTGATATGTAATTATAGAAAAAATGTAAAGAGTATTGAAATTATTGAAATGTAGTTAATTTGAAAATATTGTAAAAATGTGACGTTATGTCGCACACGTGTGCAGATGATTGTAAATGTTAAGATTGATAATGAATTGATAAAAATTTAAAAATAAGAAAAATTAATAAATTATAAAAATAAAAATATAACAACAAATTGATTAAAATCCTAAAGTAAGGATGATTATCAACAATTTGTCAAACAATTATAAAAAATGTGAAAAAAGTATTTTGTGCCCTTTAGAGATCAAGAAGCCTAAAGACGTTAATTTAGGCATGGAGAACAAAAATTAGGTGTCAACAGTTGCCCATTTTCATTTAAGGATGATGTAGAAATCTTCAAATGAAAATATTGACGTGTAGCCAATTTTGCTCGACAAAAATGATAGATTTTTTTTTTGTTTTTGAAGAAAAATTCGACCAAACTCTAATTCAGAGTTGCCTACTACCTAGAGCTGTATGATGATCAGCTCGGGTGTAGTTCAAATGAATAGGCAATTTGTTTCTTGCCTTGCTGTTGGGAGCGAGTTATCATGTAGAATAATTATTGAGAGGATGATTTTTTAGGAATGAAAGTGTTCACATATTCCCGAGGTTCTTATTGAAATTGCCCCAGCATCGAGCTGTGATATGCTGGGGATGCAAGATTATGTACTTGATGGTGAGAAAAAATAATTATGTGGTTGTGATGATCGAACTCTGCATAGAGCTTCCTACATGTCTCGAGTGTCGCGAGAATCAGGTCAATGTAGTTTGAAATGAAAAAATAGAAAATTTTGGGGCGATTCAAAATTTGCCCCAGTGTATGATGTGTGGGATTTGAAAAAAATGCCTTTTTGTTTTGAATTGTATTTTTAGTTAAAGAGATGTATGATGTCTCCAATTGTATATGGAGACTTGAGGATCAATAACGTCTCCGATTATTTACAGGGACTAAGGATGACTGACGTCTTTGATTATTTATGGGGACTTATGTGATGAATAAAAGATGTCTTTGATTGGTTGTGAAGATTTGATGCATGTCATCTCCAATTGTCTTATGGAGACTAATGTTGAATGTCATCTCCGATTGTCTACAGAGACTAATGTGATGAATGATGATGTTTTCGATTATATATGAAGACTGATATTGATTGTCATCTTCAATTGTCTATGAAAACCGATGGATGACATCTTTAGTTATTTGTGGAGACTAATACTGATGATTATCTTCGATTGCCTACAGAGACTTATGTGATGAATGGTGTCTTCGATTGTTTATGAAGATTTGATGACATCTCCAATTGTCTATGGAGATAGATGTTGAATGATGATGTCTTCGATTGTCTATGAAGACTTGATGCATGATACCTCTAATTATCTATAGAGGCTGATATTGATTGTTGTCTCCGTTTGTCTACGAAGACTGGTGTGACGTCCTCGATTGTTTACGAAGATAGATGTATGAAACATCCAGTTATCTATAAAGGCTGGTGTGGATTGTCATCTCTGATTGACTAAGAAGACTAATGTGACACCTTCGATTGCTTAAAGATAGATGCATGACCCTCCAATTGTCTATGAAGGCTAATATGATAAATGGTGTCTTTGATTGTCTATGAAGACTTGATGACATCTCTAATTTTCTATGGAGATGGATATTGAATGATGATGTCTTCGATTGTCTACGAAGACTTGACGACATCCCCAATTTTCTATGGAGATGGATGTTAAATGATGATGTCTTTGATTACCTACGTAGACTTGATGACGTCTCCAATTGTCTATGGAGACTGATATTGAATGATCATTCTCAATTGTCTATGAAGACTAAGGTCATCAATCGATGAGGTAAAGGCCTCTCGATTGGTGGAACAACTGGAAGGTAATAGCCTCTCGACTAGCGGAACTGTTGAAAATATAAAAGTTCTGAGAACACCTGATAGCAAAGTAAAATGTTTGTGTTTGAAGGTGGTAGCTCTAAAAAGAAAAGTCAATTGACTGTATTTGGAGGAGGTTGTTTCACATGTGAAGTGTAATGCATGTATGCGAAGGCATGTGTTTGAAAGGAAAGGAAATTATTTTTTGCATTTTTGCTGTAAAAAATGTGTTGAAAGATGAAAAATGCGGGAGATTTCTTTGTGTTTCCTTTGTGGGAATGTGAAAAGCTGAAAATGTAGAAGATTGTTTTGCATTTTCTTTGTAAGAAATGCTAAAAGTTGAAATATGTAGAAAATTGTTTTGTGTTATTCTTTGTGAGGAATGTTGAAATGTGAAAATTGTAGAAAATTATTTAGTGTTTTCCTTGTAAAAAGTGTTGAACAGTGAAACAAAATTATTTTGTATTTTGGTGAGACCCCGCAAAATCCTAAGCTTAATTCAATCTATTTATGCTTGTTAAGGGGGTACCATACTTATAAAATTCTAGCTAAGTTCCCAGACTTAGTTTATCTTTGGCCTTTGAAAGTTTGCAATCTCATTTCTCCACCTTAATGTCCTTTAAGGGTCTACATTTTTGCTAATTCATGATCAGAGAGGTCAATAGGTGTTCCCAGACAAGTTTTGGATTTTTTGAACCTCGTTTAGACCATGTTTGGTGTCCCAAAATAGTGGACCAATGCGATCTTGGCACACTGTGTCGCTTATCATGTTGGTTAACATTGTTGCAGAGACTGCTAGTAAAACTGCTGAGGCTCGGCATGATGATGGCGCGATGCGTTGCGATACATCGATGCACTGCATCGCCAATCACGTTGGTGCCCAGTTTTCAGTCATTAAATATCCGTGTTTTAAAGGGCAAAAGGGTCAATTTTCCACCCCTATATAAGTCTATAACACGAGATTCAACCCTTATTTCACTAAAATATTGTTGTTACTCTCAAATACTCTCAAGAATATCTCAAGGGTTTTCATAGGAGCTTTAAATTCAAGAGATTCTACCGTTAGTTTTCAAGAATTTTCCATCCAAGGTAGCTCAAGTGTTCATTCATGGATTCTTTTCATCCATGAAGCCCAAGAATCTAATTTTAAATTATGAATTGTGAAGTTTATGTTGTGGATTGATTATTTTCATGTAATTATTATTATAGGATTCCCAAGTTGGAGTCTTTATGTGTTGTTCATGAAACTACGCTATTATGTGGGTTAAAATTTATTAAATTGAGTTGAATTAGGGAATTATGTGGTATTAAATTTATATCATGCCTAAGCTCTAAGTTATGCATACTAGTGTTTGATAAAATGCCTAAGAGAATAATACTTGTACATTATGACTTAATAGAACCTAAAGGATGAATACATGTTACCATTACGTTCAAAATGAGTCCCATTCTATTGTTATGCCTTGTAATGGATTGATGTAATGCTTATGAGATTAGGCTTAGGGAATTTTATATTTATTTGCATTCTTATTCATGTGTAAGCCTGTGGTATGCAAATAGTTCATGAAAATCCCCAATGATAGTACTATGAATTATTGACCATGGTTATGTTTTTAAGAAGTGTCATGTCTTGTCAGTTTCATGCTATGGAGTCTTGGGGGTACTTGTACCTAACAATTTAGTTGTGTGCCCAGAGCCAGTGTCAGTTTTCACGATAATCACAGTCAAGCTATGATCAGTAGAACTCAGTCAGTCATGTGACTCAGGAAAATTCAGTAAATTCAGTATTAGTCCAATAATCTCAGTGATCTCAATAATCTTAGTAATCTCTGTAAGCTCAGTCAATTATCATATCTCAGTAGTATTCAGCTCAGACCTCAGTAACTCAATCAGCTAGCAGAACTCAACAGCATTTTGTTAGTTGACAGAATTCAGTAGTATTTCATCTTTCAACGAAACTCAGTGAACTCAATTCATTTAGTAAAAACTGTACCATCAGTAACATCTCAGTCATGCCTAGTGTGAACTAGGAAAACCAGTTCAATGTCTATTCAGTTGGGAGTAGGATTCAGCACCGAGTGAACCCAAGGATGAGGGCTCACCTGTTATCCAGTAGAGGGTGTGATCCTTAGTAGCAATCCCTGCATTCCGAAACTCCTTAGCCAGCATAGGTTGAGATGTACCCCTACGAGTCTAGGTACTATACATCTCCTTTGAGTTTTCCTTACAGGAGGGGTTGACGGAAGAGCTCCCTGTTATAGAGGGTTTACTCACAGCTTGTCTTTACCTGTGGAATGGTACTGACACCCTTCCAGCTGGGATTATAGGTTGGACCCCACCAATTTAAATTTAGGGCATGTCAATTAGATGATTACCTCCTACAGTCTCAGTTTCAGATTTAGTCTCAATAATAGAACTCAGTTCAGTTCTATAGATATCAAGACTGTCAGATACAGTCATCCACTTTAGTCTAGAACTCAGATATTTCTTCAGATTCAGGACTGTCAGAGACACTCACCCTATCCAGTAAAGAACTCAGAGAGTTTTTTAGTATCAGTATACTCAGTTATCAGTTATCAATAGTATAGTAATAGTAACCTCACATACGGGTTACCTGTAAACTCCGTAATTCATATCATCAATAGACTCAGTTATTTAGTATCCCAATATTAGTAAACTTAGATGTCAGTACATAAGTATTCAGTATTATCATGACCCTAGTCCCGGTTTATGTATTCATGCATGTATTTTTTATGCTCTCATGTTCAAGTCATCAGTCAGTTATTATTGTTCATACATATGAACCCTGGTATTCAATTTACCTCACTTGCATACCAGTACATTCAATCGTACTGACGCATTTTCTCTATGGTGTTTTATACCATAGGTTTAGAAGCACGAGCTCCTGAGCATCCTTAGTAGATCAGACGTTCATCATCCAGACTAATAGTGAGTCCGCATAATTCGAGGATAACATGATTATTTTATTACTTTATTATTTCAGTAGTTCGGAGTTAGTTGAGGAAATATCCCATCAACTCCACAGTTTTCTGAGATCTTAGAGGCTTTCAGACTATAAAACATTTCAGATAGTTTATTTCATTTTGGGGTATTGTTACACACCATTACAGACATTGTTTTATATTCAGTATTAGTTCAGTTTTGAACCTTATGTCCTTACAACTTATATTTTATATATTTACAATATATGATTCAGTGCTTAGTTACAGATATCAGTCAGGGGTGAGCTTGTGGTCCTTCAGGGTCATGAGCACCGTGTAGCATTTCAGATACCAGATTCGGGGCGTTAAAATTTTCTTTTGTAAGAAATTCTGAAAGTTAAAAAATATGGAAAATTGTTTTGTGTTTTCTTTTGTGAGAACTACTGAAAGTTGAAAAAGACATAATCGTGTCCTAACTATAGTTAGTACCAATAATTTGCAGTATGTATAAGAATTCTCCCATCGACTTGAGGGTAACTCATATAGTTTCAAGTGGTACCTCAGACATACCTGAGTATCGACAAGATTTGTTCATCTTGCTTCCAGCAAAGATTTTGGAATGTGTCTGTTCTCATGTTTCAAGTGTGCTCTTCATAAAAATGCCTCGTTCTCACACCTATTTGAGTATTATTTTCTTTTGGAATTTGAAGACATCTAGATATATACGCTCACGCTCAGAAAAAAGTTCAATGAATGCAATTGTGATACCATAGGCTTTGCCTTCATGTAAGTATCTACTAATGTGAGAACACTTAGAGTAGGATCTTGTAGGACTTTTTATTGGCTTGTAATGTGGGCTTGGGGTCGTGTAGGATGATATTTGGGTTGAAAGTGACTAATTTCTTAATGAGCGTTACACTGTATATGTGTTTTTGAATTTTGTTGCATTTTGATGTTTGATTTTCTTTGTTGTGCTTCTTTCCTCTTGTTTGATAATTGGTTCAACTTCATTTGAATATTGTACTAGAGTTTTCCCCACCTTTTTTTGGATATATTTTCCTTTTTTTGCGCGATGATGATTCTCTATCTTTGTCGGATTATTGCTTTTTTGTGGGGTTTTATGCTCCTTATTTTTTTAAGTTGTCTTTTATTTTTTTTCGTCTGGGCCTATACGTTGTTTGCCTTTGGAAGTTTTGATCTTTAATCATTATTCGTAACTTACACGTACATAGTGCGCTCAAGAAGGTGGGCCAAAAGAGGAATAGTGCATATAAGCCCTCAAAAAGTATAGGCTCAGATGTGGTTATTCCAAAGAAAAGGTTTTAGGATCGAAGGGGGGAATACTAGGGATTGATGTCATTTGGTAGGTTGTGGATGGCACAATCGGATTAAAGAAGGCCTACAATCCTTTTCCAAACTAAGTGTAACACAGAATTTTGCCTCAACAGACATTCAGGCCAAGTTCTGGATCATCAATGCAATGTAATGAACTAGTCTAAAGCCTACCACACAATGAACTTGAAACGATGAGGTTGGTTTCGTTCTTGTCTTAGATGTATGCAAGAGAATTTTTAAGTGTTACTTAGGTTTGATTAAAAGATACCAAAGGAATCTATGATTTATCATGAAGTCAGTCTTTTCCATCAAACCAATTTGTTCTTTCTCATGCACCCTCCTAATTGTGTTGGTACCAACCAAGTCAAAATTCTAAATTTTTATTTATTTAGAAAAAAGAAAGGGACCGAACCTGAAAGAGGTTTACCTATGTATCTTGTGAAAACAAGAATCAAGTCTGCGTAGTTCAGTCAAATTTTCAAATTTGTATGTAGCATGTATAAATGTACAAGAGTAATGGTCATCCTTTAATATGATGTAAAAGATGATTAGAAAGGAATTGCTTGTAGTATAAAAATTATTTTAATTGGACGATTGATACACCCAAATTACACCTCTCTTACGAGAGAGTAAGCAGTCGTTGTCAAATATATAACCCAACTAGGTTGGGGTCGAATCCCATAGGGAATATCGTGTTAATTAAGTTGAATGCAGATTAGTTGACTTTTAATCGTTCTTTTCCGTAAAATAAATAGGGGGATTTGATTCAGTTCACAAATTAATGGTTTCTGTTTAACAAGATGAAATACGTGTAGTAGTATTAAAATTCAAAGAAATAGCAAGCTAGGGTTATGTTCACCTTGTAGTTTTCAATACTTTCTAACTATAGGCTTTACGAATTCATACATGCATTGTGTATTGTATTTAATAAAATAATCCTAGTGTTTCTCAACCATCAAGGACTAATTCACTTTAGTTCTCTCGAATCAAAAGTGTTTACCAAAAATAATACGAAATCTCCAAGTAGATAATCCTACTAAGGCATGAACATATGAAATAGAAGTTGGTAATCCTATTTTGTTGTCATTACTCTCTTTTCCGAGCATCAATCTTTCTTACGAACAAGTTGCATTTTAAGGCATATCCGCTATATTTGCAACCACGAGAATTCAAGATAAGCGAAGAGAGTATGATGTAAACAAATCAATGCATAATGAATTCAAAACCCAAAGTAATAGATTGTATATTTCAAGGCTTCCATAACCCTAACTAATAAACTTAGCTACTCATGAATAAAACAAAAATCACAATAGAAATATTCATCATACCAAAAACTAGAAGACGATCTTGGTGTGGGAATAGTGAAAATAAGAGAGAAGAAATATTTTCTCTCTCTCCCCCCCAAGCTAAGCCGCCACTCTCCTTTCAAAAACTAATACAAAATAATTCATAGTGACTAAAAATTCAGCATTAAGTCTTAATAATCTTTTCTCTCATAATTGCCTTCTAAGTCTCTGAACTAATTATAAATGACAAACTAGTCTTGGACATAGTTTCTAGGCGTCACATTTGATCCAAACTGCTACTCTCTTGTGTCATATGCCATCCACATTCCATAGTCCCATTTTGTCTTCATCTACCTCATTAATACCTAAAATCATGCTAATCACATCGGTTAGCTTAATTACATAGAAGTAGAGTAAAAACATAAGAAACTAGACAATTTGTTCTCTAAACTTAGCTAAAATATGGATAAGTTATTGTGCTTAGGCGTATAAATACACCCAAGATCACCACCCCACACTTAAAGCTTTGTTCTTCCTCGAACAACATATCTATTTATGCATACTAAACAAGTCTTAGCACCCACAAAGGAAAACAAGATGCTCAAATAGGCTCACACAACAATTATGAACAAGTAGTAGATTCAGGAATCATTACTAGAGAAAACCTACCCTCAAGAATAAACTCATTAAGTTGGCAATTTCATGCATACTATTTAAGCAAAGAAATCATATAAATTACCCAACCTTCATCAAACATATGCCCTCATAACAAGAAAGTTACCCATAATCACTCACAATCATGAAATTTCTAACAAAATGGGTACAAGAATCAAGTTGCGCTCACTCTCACAAAGAATTCTCAAATTACAACTGATGACCATATGTTTTCCCTTAGTGTAGTACTTCACTAATATCAGAATGCTAAGATTAGGATCAAATAGGTCTTTTATGGGTTGCAATGCAGGCTAAAGGATAGATAGGAACTATTTTGGCCAGAAATAGTGACTATCTTCCCTAAGAGTTTTAATACACTACATTATGCAATTAAGACGAATCTCTAACAAACAATTTCCACTTCTACTATATTCACAGATTTTCTTTTCACCCCAACTCGTTAAGCTCAATTAATAACACTATGGTGGGAGTATGCAACCCATTCAAATATTTTTTTTTTTTGCACCCTTTTCATGTTATGCACCCCTATAACAGCTTTCCTTAGTAGAGATGCACAATGTCCAAGAAGGACCAGAGCCAAAACAGGTTCATTGTAACGTGTCCGAAAAAAATTTTGGAACTTTTTCAACAGTTTTTGCTACTCCCAACCACATGAATTTCACATGCCAATAAGTAGACTTTGGGGCATCAATTTAACCTTTTTCCTCTAATTGTCAAACTCCTAACTCAAATTGATTTTACATTAAAGCACTTAGGATCTTTTTGATCAAATTACGGTCTATTAAAGAACGTAATAGGCTACATATGAAGCTAACAGAAGAACAACTTAAAGGCTCAACGGGGCTAGCTAAGATAATGTACAAAGGTAGGTCAAAAGAAGGTATGAACAATGGCTATCAAAGAAATTCCTAAATCATTTCATAAACTCACAATCTTTATTTCGCTATGCACACACACTAGGCAAGTTCTCGCATCAGTTGCAATAAGGAATATACAACATTCTTACACACTCATGGCACATGGTCAACTCAATTAGGAGCATTATAAATTCTCGACCCAATAATTACATGAATTCAACTAAAACCAACAATCACAACAAGAGTCACAACTAAAGCCTAGGTGTTTCAAATGTAATGATCCATCACATACTTATGTTATAATGTCATGTGATCCAGAAGAACAGTTACATGCAATTAAATGACTAATTTTCTCTTAAGACGGTCGTCATCCATCCATTATTTAGAAAAGCACCTAATTATGACTAAATAGAATAAACATCTAACAAG